>NW_021289193.1:4820-8615 GCF_002162155.2 Triticum dicoccoides
ATTACTCACCGTTTTGGGGTCCCGAAGCGATTTCCATAGTTGTTGATCCCCAAGGTGCGATTACCTGTCAGTCATCAACACTGATCGTTTTGGCCGATTCTGGCCCGTTTCTTGGACTATTACTCGGTGTTTTGGGGTCCCAGAGCGATTTCTACGATTGATGATCCCCGAGGTTCGTTTACGTGTCCGTCGTCAACACTCATAGCTTTGGCCAATTCTGCCCGTTTCGTGGACTATTACTCACCGTTTTGGTGTCCCGAAGCGATTTCCATAGTTGTTAAACCCCAAGATAAGATTACGTGTCGGTCATCAACACTCACAGTTTTGGCCGATTCTGGCCCGTTTCATGGACTATTACTCACTGATTTGTGGACCCTGAGAGATTTCCATGATTGACGAACCCTTGGGTACGTTTATGTATCGTTCATCCATAACCCTTGATTTGTCTGATTCTGGGCTCTTTCATGGTATATTACTCACCGTTTTGGGGTCCCCAAGCAATTTCCATGGTTCTCGAACCCCAATGTGCGATTAAGTGTCTGTCAACAACACTCACCCTTTTGGCCGATTCTGGCCGATTTCTTGGACTATTACTCAGTGTTTTGGGGTCCCAGAGCAATTTCCACGATTGATGATCCCCGGGGATCATTTACGTGTTCGTCGTCAACACTCACAGTTTTGGCCAATTCTGACCCGTTTCGTGGACTATTACTCACCGTTTTGGTGTCCCGAAGCGATTTCCATAGTTGTTAAACCCCAAGATAAGATTACGTGTCAGTCATCAACACTCGCAGTTTTGGCCGATTCTGGCCCGTTTCATGGACTATTACTCACTAATTTGTGGTCCCTGAGAGATTTCCATGATTGATGAACCCTTGGGTGCGTTTATGTATCGTTCATCAATAATCCTTGATTTGTCTGATTCCGGGCTCTTTCATGGACAATTACTCACCGTTTTGGGGTCCCCAAGCAATTTCCATGGTTGTCGAACCCCAAGGTGTGCTTACGTGTCAGTCATCAAGACTCGCAGTTTGGGCCAATTCTGGCCCGTTTCTTGGACTATTACTCAGTTTTGGGGTCCTGAAGTAATATGCACGATTGACGAATCCCAGGGTGCGTTTACGTGTCGGTCATCAACACTGGCAGTTTTCGTCGATTCTGACCTATTTCGTGGACTATTATTCACCGTTTTGGGGTCCCAAAGCAATTTCCATGGTTGTCGAACCCCAGGGTGTGCTTACGTGTTGGTTGTCAAGACTCACAGTTTGGGCCGATTCTAGCCCGTTTCTTGGACTACTACTCAGTTCTGGTGTCCCGAAATGATTTCCATGATTGACCAACCCCGGGTGCATTTACGTGTTGGTCATCAACAATCACAATTTTGGTTGATTTTGGTCTGTTTCAGGCACTATTACTCAGCGTTTTGGGGCCTAGAGCGATTTCCACGACTAACGATCCCCGGGGTACGTTTACGTGTCCACCGTCAACACTCATAGTTTTGGCCAATTCTGACCTATTTCGTGGATTATGACTCACCGTTTTGGGGTCCCGAAGCGATTTCCATAGTTGTTGAACCCCAAGGTGCGATTACCTGTCAGTCATCAACACTGATCGTTTTGGCCGATTCTGGCCCGTTTCTTGGACTATTACTCAGTGTTTTGGGGTCCCAGAGCGATTTCTACGATTGATGATCCCCGAGGTTCGTTTACGTGTCCGTCGTCAACACTCATAGCTTTGGCCAATTCTGCCCGTTTCATGGACTATTACTCACCGTTTTGGTGTCCCGAAGCGATTTCCATAGTTGTTAAACCCCAAGATAAGATTACGTGTCGGTCATCAACACTCGCAGTTTTGGCCGATTCTGGCCCGTTTCATGGACTATTACTCACTGATTTGTGGACCCTGAGAGATTTCCATGATTGACGAACCCTTCTGTGCGTTTATGTATCGTTCATCCATAATCCTTGATTTTTCTGATTCTGGGCTCTTTCATGGTCTATTACTCACCGTTTTGGGGTCCCCAAGCATTTTCCATGATTGTCGAACCCCAAGGGGCGATTACGTGTCGGTCATCAACACTCACCGTTTTGGCGGATTCTGGCCTATTTCTTCGACTATTACTCAGTGTTTTGGCGTCCCATAGCGATTTCCACGATTGATGATCCCCGAGGATTGTTTACGTGTCCGTCGTCAATACTCATAGTTTTGGCCAATTCTGACCCGTTTCGTGGACTATTACTCACCGTTTTGGGGTTCCGAAGCGATTTCCATAGTTGTTAAACCCCAAGATAAGATTATGTGCCGGTCATCAACACTCGCAGTTTTGGCCAATTCTGGCCCGTTTCATGGACTATTACTCACTAATTTGTGGTCCCTGAGAGATTTCCACGATTGACGAACCGTTGGGTGCGTTTATGTATCATTCATCAATAATCCTTGATTTTTCTGATTCCGGGCTCTTTCATGGACAATTACTCACCGTTTTGGGGTCCCCAAGCAATTTCCATGGTTGTCGAACCCCAAGGTGTGCTTACGTGTCAGTCATCAAGACTCGCAGTTTGGGCCAATTCTGGCCCGTTTCTTGGACTATTACTCAGTTTTGGGGTCCGGAAGTAATATGCACGATTGACGAATCCCAGGGTGCGTTTACGTGTCGGTCATCAACACTGGCAGTTTTCGTCGATTCTGACCTATTCCGTCGACTATTATTCACCGTTTTGGGGTCCCAAAGCAATTTCCATGGTTGTCGAACCCCAGGGTGTGCTTACGTGTTGGTTGTCAAGACTCACAGTTTGGGCCGATTCTAGCCCGTTTCTTGGACTACTACTCAGTTCTGGGGTCCCGAAATGATTTCCACGATTGACCAACCCCGGGTGCGTTTACGTGTTGGTCATCAACAATCACAATTTTGGTTGATTCTGGTCTGTTTCAGGCACTATTACTCAGCATTTTGGGGCCTAGAGCGATTTCCACGACTAACGATCCCCGGGGTACGTTTACGTGTCCACCGTCAACACTCATAGTTTTGGCCAATTCTGACCTATTTCGTGGATTATGACTCACCGTTTTGGGGTCCCGAAGCGATTTCCCTAGTTGTTCAACCCCAAGGTGCGATTACCTGTCAGTCATCAACACTGATCGTTTTGGCCGATTCTGGCCCGTTTCTTGGACTATTACTCGGTGTTTTGGGGTCCCAGAGCAATTTCTACGATTGATGATCCCCGAGGTTCGTTTACGTGTCCGTCGTCAACACTCATAGCTTTGGCCAATTCTGCCCGTTTCGTGGACTATTACTCACCGTTTTGGTGTCCCGAAGCGATTTCCATAGTTGTTAAACCCCAAGATAAGATTACGTGTCGGTCATCAACACTCGCAGTTCTGGCCGATTCTGGCCCGTTTCATGGACTATTACTCACTGCTTTGTGTACCCTACGAGATTTCCATGATTGACGAACCCTTGGGTACGTTTATGTATCGTTCATCCATAACCCTTGATTTGTCTGATTCTGGGCTCTTTCATCGTATATTACTCACCGTTTTGGGGTCCCCAAGCAATTTCCATGGTTGTCGAACCCCAAGGTGCGATTAAGTGTCTGTCAACAACACTCACCGTTTTGGCCGATTCTGGCCGATTTCTTGGACTATTACTCAGTGTTTTGGGGTCCCAGAGCAATTTCCACGATTGATGATCCCCGGGGATCATTTACGTGTTCGTCGTCAACACTCACAGTTTTGGCCAATTCTGACCCGTTTCGTGGACTATTACTCACCGTTTTGGTGTCCCGAAGCGATTTC
>NW_021289194.1:0-1675 GCF_002162155.2 Triticum dicoccoides
TGATCGTATGACTTGTTATTAATAACGAGTAGAAGTTGTACGATGATGCATGATTAGTAGGACTTGTTATTATATATGATGATGTATGATGCGAGCATGAAGAGTTATTATATATCAGCGGGTGAAATGAACATAGCAGTAGCGTTGGTAAACCAAGCACGAAGATATAAGAGAGGACACTTCTCTCTATTAGCTAGCTAATAACAATCTAAATTAACCCCCAAAACCCCTAAACCAGCCACTTTAAAAAAAACCTTAGCTCCAGCCAGCTGCTGACGCGTGGATGCCTTTTGGTCTCGGTTTATGTCACCAACCGAGACCAAAGGCCCCCCTGCCTGGGCTGCCCGCAGTGGCCACATGGAGGCCCATCTGTCCCGGTTCGTGTAAGAACCGGGACTAAAGGCCAAGGGCATTAGTACCGACCTTGTAGTACCGGTTCTTAAACCGGGACAAAAGGCCCTTACGAACCGGGACAAAATGCCCTGTTTTCTACTAGTGCCCCACGATGCCTATACACGACACTTTCATGAAGGGACCTAGGGGAGAAGAGAACCCTAGTCGCCACCACCACATCCAGAACAGGAGAAGTGGGGATCTGAAGAACCTTGGGAGATCTTCTTTGTTTTGGTCCTTTCATCTCCATCATCATTTCATCCTTCACTATTGTAAGAGGAATTATCGATATGGTTCTGAGAAAAGTTGTAATTCCATTTAATCTCATCTAGAGATCAAGACTATTTGAATTATCCATTTCATCTTATTAGGGATCTTCACGGTATTATCGATATGGTTTTCATGGGTTCTATCTCTGGTGTGATTGGTTTCTCGATGTGTGAGTAACTCCCCGTAGGCGTGGGAGATGTAGGTGAGTGGTAAGATTCATTTGTGCCTAATCTATATATCGTCATTTTTAATTATAGTAGTGTGATATGCCTAGTACGTTGCTATACTGTGGTAAACTCTATGCGTGTTGTCCAATTTAAGAGCCCGTGCAACATGATCTCAAGACCTGCACAGGTAACACGTATTGTTTAGGGAATCTGTGACCTACACAAGTTAACAAATATGTAATACTCATACTTATCGCAGTACAATGTCAATATTTTAATTATATAGATAGAGTTTTATAATATTCAATACACATATTCTGCAATGTCTTCTACGATTTAAGTGCCTTTTCTGTTCTAGCCCCCATCGTCCCTGGTCGTTAAACTGTGGCACGTCGGAGCTAAGATTCTACGTCCACTACCGATTTAGATATTAGAGCATCTCCAACTGGTTGTTGCCCCAGGAGATGTTTTTTCGGCCACCTAGGGAGGCCCCGGCGGAAGTCTTGCTTTGGGGTGAGTTTTTCTCCGGTCGTCGTCCCCCCACGTGCACACCTGCCCAGACCGCGCACGCTGCCCAGGCCACGTCCGCGCCGCTCCGGCCACGCCCACGCCGCGCCCGTCCCGCCAAGAGCAGCCGCTCCGCCCTTGCCGGAGCCACCGTCGTGCCTCAGCCGGCCCCGCCGCTGCGGTCGCGGCCCGCTTCATCGCTCCATCGCGCCCGGCCCCGAGCCGCCCGGGGAGGCGAGGACGCGCGATAACGCGGTGTGTACCGCGTCGAATGCAAGGGCCACCGCCCTCTCGGACGTGGACGTCTTGAGAGCGTTGGCGCAGTGGCCGAGCTTGGC
>NW_021289195.1:0-1205 GCF_002162155.2 Triticum dicoccoides
CATATGTCCTATTTTTAGCAAAGTCATGCTAAAATTCACGGAAAATTTCAGCATGACCTTTGCTGAAAATAGGACATATGGAGTACCCGAATTTGCCGGAACGGAAGTTAATCGACATTCCGGCAAACTCAAGGGCCTCTCGGGGTACCTGCAAAATCATCACGACACGATGGTCGGAGACAAAACCCAGCAAACTAGCAAAATCATCACAAATTGTTTTCTGTTAAAGATGATCATCATCTTTACAAGTCTTTCTCAATGTGATCACAAGTAATTCAGAGGCATCACAAGTAATTCAGAGCATCACAAGGCATTAGTAGTTCAGTACATGAACAAGTTTTACAAACCCATATAAGAACAAGTGAATTCTAGTCCCATTGACACTCCTGGTTTTCTACAAACACCAAGTACTTGGGCACACAAAAGTTCTGAAATTTGTGTGCCTAACTGAATTAACTGAATTTTCAGTAACCGAATAAACTGAATTTTCAAAACTACAAGAAGCCAATTAAAAAAATCCAACAGCACTAGAACTGAGCTGATTGACAGTAGTTTTGTTCACTGTTATGAAGAGAAACTTCTTCTTGTAAGAAAGGACTTCGCGTGTGGTTTGGAATATTCAGAAATCAAGTTGAAATATAAAACCATATAGAGGTAGGTATGCTACAAGTCTACAACATATATACTAATTAATCAACTGCAATCAGGAGACAGTTTCTTCTTCTAAGTCCATCTCACGGTTCGCTGAAAATACATCATCATTTCAGAAAACTTACGCAAACTACTCAAAACAGGAAGAAG
This sequence comes from Triticum dicoccoides, assembly GCF_002162155.2. Classification (NCBI taxonomy): domain Eukaryota; kingdom Viridiplantae; phylum Streptophyta; class Magnoliopsida; order Poales; family Poaceae; genus Triticum; species Triticum dicoccoides. The sequence goes on from NW_021289195.1 coordinate 802, forward strand.
AAGAAAAACACATTTCAGAAGGAAAAAACTTTTGTATAGCTAGAATTCAGAATGCATTCAACAATCCAAACTTTTGTATTTCCTGGATAACAAACAGTAATGATCTCTAGCCCTGACATTCATTTATTCATTCTTCTAGTAAATAGGTGCATAAATGTTCTTGCCGAATGGGTTTATTTTTTGTTGATCTATATGCTCATATATGCAGACGAGGCTAGCCACTTTTCTGCCACTCATATGCCACTGATAAAAAAAATGAACTTTCACCAGTAAGTTGTAACTTGGCAGCCAGTCAGTTTATACAACAAAGATAATCATATATTTCTATGAACACTAGACGCCAATCTGAGGATAAAAAAGCATCTACTAGTAACTAGTGCATATGATCATCACTAGCCCATAAT
>NW_021289196.1:0-968 GCF_002162155.2 Triticum dicoccoides
TGCACATTCCAAGAGTTGATATGATTGTTCCTTCAACTACTAGGCATACTATGACAACCACATCCGTTGTTGTCAGGACTACATCACCTCCACCAAGTGACACATCGCCCCCGAGAGTGGCTACATCATCTGAGTTGATCATAAGAGGTAATGACAAAGGTACTGATCTTCCATCTCTACATGAGAATGATGAATGCCTTGTCAATTTGAATGCACCATCTGATAAGCTACCCACTACTTTGATCACACCACCTATTTTAGAGGACTACGTTGATAATTTGACTTTGCCATGTGATCAAACAACTGAAATACCAACAATTTTGAGTGCACCCATTGAATTAACTATTGATGCAAAAGAACCAATGTTTAATCATTTTGATATGACCTCTAATCTTGGTGATGATTCTGTGTTGAATGACTTATTGCATGTCTGCTTATTTAAGCATGTTGTAGCATGTAAATTTGATGCAAGTAAGGTTTATTTACCACTGTTGGGATGGTTTAATGATGAACATTGTCAATCTTTTGAAATGAATAAGAGCTTCACTTATATGTGCAAACTGAGTTGCAATATTTTCATGCCTTCTACTTCTTGTGCTAATTTTTTGGCTTTAGATTTTATGAACTATGCAAGTTACTCATCTATTCATGTGTCATATATGCAAAAATCAAGGGAAGTAAAAATGGATGACATATACATATACAGCATGTACACCTTGTCTCTTTTGTTAGCCACATTTCAGATTAAGCAACGCCGAGGACGGCTTTATTTTCAAGAAGGGGAGGATGATGAGGACATGACTACCTTGGATATGACCAAAAATATTGCATATATGCATATTTGTCAGGTGATTTCTAGTGCAAACTATTCAATAATCTATTTGTGTTATCCAGAACAAAAATACTTCACACACTTTTGTGTTTTGTCTAATTGCAGGTGTATGGGACATTTGTACAATCCACATATG
>NW_021289197.1:0-1013 GCF_002162155.2 Triticum dicoccoides
TGATGATGCATTACCGAGTGGGCCCAGAGATACCTCTCCGTCATACGGAGTGACAAATCCCAGTCTCGATCCGTGTCAACCCAACAGCTACTTTCGGAGATACCTGTAATGTACCTTTATAGTCACCCAGTTACGTTGTGACGTTTGGTACACCCAAGGCATTCTTACGGTATCCGGGAGTTACACGATCTCATGGTCGAAGGAAGAGATACTTGACACTTGCAAAGCTCTAGCAAAACGAACTACACGATCTTTTATGCTATGCTTAGGATTGGGTCTTGTCCATCACATCATTCTCCTAATGATGTGATCCCGTTATCAATGACATCCAATGTCCATAGTCAGGAAACCATGACTATCTGTTGATCACAACGAGCTGGTCAACTAGAGGCTTACCAGGGACATTGTGTGGTCTAAGTATTCACACGTGTATTACGATTTCCGGATAATACATTTATAGCATGAATAAAAGACAATTATCATGAACAATGAAATATAATAATACTTTTATTATTGCCTCTAGGGCATATTTCCAACAGTCTCCCACTTGCACTAGAGTCACCAATCTAGTTACATTGTGATGAATCGAACACCCATAGAGTTCTGGTGTTGATCATGTTTTGCACGCGAGAGAGGTTTAGTCAGCGGATCTGCGACATTCAGATCCGTGTGTACTTTGCAAATCTCTATGTCTCCATCTTGAACATTTTCACGGATGGAGTTGAAACGATGCTTGATGTGCCTGGTCTTCTTGTGAAACCTGGGCTCCTTTGCGAGGGCAATAGCTCCAGTGTTGTCACAGAAGAGTTTGATCGGCCCCGACGCATTGGGTATGACTCCTAGGTCGGTGATGAACTCCTTCACCCAAATCGCTTCATGTGCTGCCTCCGAGGCTGCCATGTACTCCGCTTCACACGTAGATCCCGCCACGACGCTCTGCTTGCAGCTGCACCAGCTTACTGCTCCACCATTCAACATATACACGTATCCGGTTTGTGACTTAGAGTCATCCG
>NW_021289198.1:0-1302 GCF_002162155.2 Triticum dicoccoides
CATTAGGACAACAACGACATATTTGTTACTTGCTGCGGTAGCTGAACCCCTTTATCCTTTGCATGACCTGTCATTGCCACAGTAAATAGATGAAACCCACTAGTATGAGTAGGAATTGTTTGAGCCCTGTTGTGCCTACTCATTCATGTTTGTTTGTCATGCCTGCTACTGCTTAGAGTTGAGTCAGGTCTGATTCATCGGGGATGAATTAGAGGCGTGTGAACATGTCCTACTGTGTGTGAGCTAAGTGTGTGAACACGATTTGGTAAAGGTAGCGGTGAGAGGCCATGTAGGAGTACATGGTGGGTTGTCTCATTGAAACCGTCCTTAGGAACTGAGTCCTGTGTTTGTGATCCATGATTCAGCTACTACCATACATTGGGCCCTGAAATATGACCCCGCTCGACTTCTTATTCACCCTTGTCCTCTGTCCAGGAGTTGCAAGTAGTTTCTGGTGTTTGTAGTATGCTGGAGGCCGTGGACAGGGCTGACCGTAGGGGTGGGCTGTGATGCGGTAGGCACGTGGCCGGGTATACCGGGCGCCCGTTTGGTGTCACGGAACCCTGTTCACATCGTTTGGGGCTGTGAGCGAAACTCCGGCCGGATCTCCTCATGGATGGAACCCGAATAGGCGATAAACCTGGACTAGAGACTTGAGTGTTTAGGTAGGTCGTGGTCTACACCCACGTCGGCTTTCGCTTGAAGTCTGCCGAGCACATGTCGTGTGCAGACGCTAAGTGGTGGAAACATGTATGAAGAAGTACACCCCTGCAGGGTTAACATCATCTATTCGAATAGCCGTGTCCGCGGTAAAGGACTTCTGGGTTGCTTATACCAGTTCATAGACAAGTGAAAGTGGATACTTTAAAATGCGCAAGATAAGCGTGAGTGCTATGGATGGCGTTCTCGTAGGGAGACGGGAGCGGATCCATAGTGGTGTATTGATATGGTGAATATGTGGACTCGTGTGCGCCACCTCAAGAGAGTCGCTTGCAGTCGTAGTTTAGGATAGCCACCGAGTCAAAGCTGGCTTGCTGCAGTTAAACCCCACCATCCCCTTTGTTGATAATGATGCATATGTAGTTAGTTCTGATGTAAGTCTTGCTGGGTACATTTGTACTCACGTTTGCATATTTTATGTTTTGCAGAGAGACTTCAGTCTCATTAGTAGTTCCGCTTGGACTTCGACGTTTAGCTTGTTACCTCAGCTACGATCTTGTGCCCTCGGCAGGATCTGATAGATAGTCAGGCTTCTCGGCCTTTTTCATTTATAGATGTCTGTACCCAGACATGATAGCTTCC
>NW_021289199.1:0-689 GCF_002162155.2 Triticum dicoccoides
TTCTCGACCAAGCTGAACGCCGCACACGCCAGAAGGCGATCAAGTTCCTCAAGGTCCAGTGGTCGAATCACTCTGAAGACGAAGCCACCTGGGAACGCGAGGATCGCCTGCGTGATGAATACCCCGCACTGTTTCCTTCTACCTCCTAAAATCTCGGGACGAGATTTCTTGTAGTGGAGGAGATTTGTAACGCCCGGATAATCTTGCTACAGTAATCCCACGCTAATCATGGCCCGTCATCCTGATTACTGTTGCTATCCTCGCAATAATTCGAAACCGTTCAAATTCAAAATTCAAATTGATGAAAACAATAAAAGTTTTCAAAATTTAAAATAAAATTGTTCGGTGGTTGACGAATATTACAAGGGTAATTATGATGCAACAAACAAATTTTTATTAAATGCCTAAGTGCTTATAGATAAATAAAAAAAACATAAAAGAAAATAAATAAAAAGAAAACAGAAAACAATAAAAAAAAAGAAAAAAGAAAAGAAAAGAAACCCCCTGGGCTTCGGCCCAGCTGACCACAGGCCAACTGGGCCACCACCAGGCCCGGCCGGCCCCCACCCCTCTCCCCTTATCCCCCCCACGACGGAAACCCTAGCCCACTCCCGATCCCCACTCTCCCCTCACTCCCCCGATCTGGATCGAGATCGGGGCGACCACGCCACCGCCCCGGATCGCCGTCG
>NW_021289200.1:0-718 GCF_002162155.2 Triticum dicoccoides
TTCTCGACCAAGCTGAACGCCGCACACGCCAGAAGGCGATCAAGTTCCTCAAGGTCCAGTGGTCGAATCACTCTGAAGACGAAGCCACCTGGGAACGCGAGGATCGCCTGCGTGATGAATACCCCGCACTGTTTCCTTCTACCTCCTAAAATCTCGGGACGAGATTTCTTGTAGTGGAGGAGATTTGTAACGCCCGGATAATCTTGCTACAGTAATCCCACGCTAATCATGGCCCGTCATCCTGATTACTGTTGCTATCCTCGCAATAATTCGAAACCGTTCAAATTCAAAATTCAAATTGATGAAAACAATAAAAGTTTTCAAAATTTAAAATAAAATTGTTCGGTGGTTGACGAATATTACAAGGGTAATTATGATGCAACAAACAAATTTTTATTAAATGCCTAAGTGCTTATAGATAAATAAAAAAAACATAAAAGAAAATAAATAAAAAGAAAACAGAAAACAATAAAAAAAAAGAAAAGAAACCCCCTGGGCTTCGGCCCAGCTGACCACAGGCCAACTGGGCCACCACCAGGCCCGGCCGGCCCCCACCCCTCTCCCCTTATCCCCACACGACGGAAACCCTAGCCCACTCCCGATCCCCACTCTCCCCTCACTCCCCCGATCTGGATCGAGATCGGGGCGACCACGCCACCGCCCCGGATCGCCGTCGCCTTTCCGCCCCCCCTGCGCCCCTCGCCGCCGTCCGAACCCC
>NW_021289201.1:0-845 GCF_002162155.2 Triticum dicoccoides
CTCCAAGTAGCATCTCCAGTAGCATCGCATAGCATAATCCTACCCGGCGATCCCCTCCTCATATCCCTGAGGGAGAGCGACCACCGGTTGTATCTGGCACTTGGAAGGGTGTGTTTTATTAAGTATCCGGTTCTAGTTGTCATAAGGTCAAGGTACAACTCCAAGTCGTCCTGTTACCGAAGATCACGGCTATTCGAATAGATTAACTTCCCTGCAGGGGTGCACCACATAACCCAACACGCTCGATCCCATTTGGCCGGACACACTTTCCTGGGTCATGCCCGGCCTCGGAAGATCAACACGTCGCAGCCCCACCTAGGCTCAACAGAGAGGCCAGCACGCCGGTCTAAACCTAAGCGCACAGGGGTCTGGGCCCATCGCCCATAGCACACCTGCACGTTGCGTACGCGGCCGAAAGCAGACCTAGCCGAGTGGCGTTCCAGTCCAATTAGGCGCGCGCCGCTCCGTCGCTGACGTCTGAAGTGCTTCGGCTGATACCACGATGTCGGGATACCCATAACTACTCCCACGTAGATGGTTAGTGCGTATAGGCTCGTAGCCGACTCAGATCAAATACCAAGATCTCGTTAAGCGTGTTAAGTATCCGCGAACGCCGAACAGGGCCAGGCCCACCTGTCTCCTAGGTGGTCTCAACCTGCCCTGTCGCTCCGCCACAAAGTAACAGTCGAGGGCCGTCGGGAACCCAGGCCCACCTCTACCGGGATGGAGCCACCTGTCCTTTCAGCCCCCTCGTCAGAATCACTTGCGGGTACTCAATGAGCTGACCCGACTTTAGTCACCATCTGTATAGTATGTATGTATGTATAGTATATACCCGTGATCAC
>NW_021289202.1:0-4039 GCF_002162155.2 Triticum dicoccoides
AGGAAAGCGTGTCATATTCACATGTATAATGTGTAAGCTAAGCAGATGCAGTTTACACTAATTAGGAGCAATACGAGCTAGACACCATATGCAACATACAACCAGATATCACACTGCCAAGTTAGAGCAAGCACCTTGGATGGTGGAGTAGGGGAGCGGAGACTTGGACCTTGTAATGCACTATCAGTACAAGGAGAATCGGTATGGATGCCTCGTTTACGTTGCTGCAGAGGACCACCATCATCGCCTTCCTTACTCTTTTCCTTCCTCTTTCTTGATTTTGCCTTGTCAAGTCAAACCCACAAGAAAAAGGAATAAAATTTGCTCTTCAGAACTCATTGATGCATGATACTGACGAACACTACTTTCATGTAAGGCAGCCGCATGATAGGAGGATGGAATATGTATGAAAAACTGGATGGCGTGACATATTGACATGTATGATTTATAAAGTGTAAACTAAGCACAAGGTGCTTGAACTTGTTAGAATCAATGCAAGCTAGAAACCATATGAAAGATGAAACCAATATCACTCTGCCAAATTAAAAGGGTGCCCTAAAAATGTATTTGACCAAATTAGAAGCAATACATGGCAACAGGCTAGAAATTATATGCAATATGCAACGAATAAAGGTGACTCATCGTAAGTGATTGATGCAGGATACAGAAGAGAGGTAGTTTCATGTAAGAACAAGGTTAACACATAGATGTAGTGTGTACCAAAAATAGGAAGGCATGTCATATTCACAGGTATAGTGTGTAAACTAAGCAGATGCAATTTACCCTAATTAGAAGCATTACAAGCTAGACACCGTATGCAACATGCAACCACATATCACACTGCAAAGTTAGAACAAGCACCTGTGATGATGGTGTAGGGGAAGTGCGGTCTTCAAGTACAGAGCTACGTTCAATATCTTCATTTAGGCTTGCTATTTCTTGATAATCATGTGGAGAGGATGAAATTGCATTCTTTATAAGAGTATTGCGTCTCATATTAACCCACGGGCGTGACTGTCTCATCATACGCGATAGATACAGGATACACAAGAACAATAGTTTGATGTAAGAACATGGTGTGATAGGCAGATGTAGTATGTACCAAAAATAGGAAGGCGTGTCATATTCACATGTATAATGTGTAAGCTAAGGAGATGCAATTTAACAAATTAGGAGCAATACAAGCTAGGCACCATATGCAACATGCAACCAGATATCACACTGCCATGTTAGAGCAAGCACCTTGGGTTGTGGAGTAGGGGAGATGAGATTTGGAACTAGCACTGCAGTACGAGTAGCAGGAGAATCTACAGAGATCATCTGTTTCGGTTGCTCCAGAGGACCACCATCATTCCACGCCTTCGTCCTTCAGATTTTGCCTTGTCAAGTAAACACACAAGATACTGACGAACATAACTTTTATGTATGGCAACCACATTGTAGGATGATGGAATATGTATGAAAAATGCTAAGCAGAAGGCATTTCAACAAATTGGAAGCAATGCAATCTAGACACCATATGAAAGATCCAACCAAAATCACTCTACCAAGTTAGATGTGTCTCATTAGAAGTGGCACTTCAACAAATTAGAGGCAATACATGTTTGAAATGATATGCAAGATGCAACCAATATTACACTGTCAACTTGAAGGTGTATCGTCAGAAGTGATTGATGAGGGATACACAAGAAAAGTAGTTTGATGTAAGAACATGGTTAATAGAAAGACGTAGTATGTACCAAAAACAGAAAGTCATGTCATATTTACATGTATAATGTGTTAACTAAGAAGATGCAATTTACCCTAATTAGAAGCATTACAAGGTAGATACCATATGCAACATGCAAGCACATATCACACTGCCAAGTAAGAGCAAGCACCTGCGATGGTAGTGTGGGGGCATTGCAGTGATCAACTAGAGAGCTACGTTGACTATCTTCATTTAGCCTTGCTGTTTCTTGAGAATCATGTGGGGAGGATGACACTTCACTCTTTAAACAAGTGGGGCGTCTCACAGTAACCCACTCGGGTGACTGTCTCATCATAAGTGATTGACGAGGGATACAAAAGAGCATTAGTTTGATGTACGAACATGGTTAATAGACATATGTAGTATGTATCAAAAACAGGAAGGCATGTCATTATCAAAGGTATAATGTGTAAAGTAAGCAGATGCAATTTAACCAAATTGGAAGCAATACAAGCTAGACACCATATGCAACATGCAACGACATTTGACAGCGCAAAGTTAAAGCAAGCACCTGGGATGGTTGTGTGTGGCAATTGAGATCATCAACTGCAGAGCTACGTTTACTGTCTCCAACTACTGACATCGCACCCATTAGAGCGCTAAAACGCTTAGTGCTCATCTTCTAATTACAGTGGAGCAACTTCTGTATTTTCTTTTCTGCATTCATCAACACCGCGTCAGGGTCTGAAATACCCATGCATAAAAAAACAATAGTGTGAGCATGGGTGAAGTGTGTGCACAATTAGTACAGTGTAAAGGTAGCAGATAGCAGGTCGGTGAGAAATAAATGACGGGAGAGATATGATAGCTCTACAACATGCATGGCACACTAAATTACTATAGGATTCTATGAAAATAACAGTCGACTGAAAACAAATAGGTCAGTCCATTTTTTCTGCACCGTCCAATTTACAAGAACGGGCAGATCGCCTTCATCTACCTCCAGCCAGTCAGTGTTGACGATCTTCCTCGAAACGCCAGCGACCACCTGCCCAGTATTCCTCCCCTGCCTGCGCCCTCCCCTCGACCTCACCGCGCCGCCGTGCTTGGCACCGCCCCCCGGCCATCCATTCAAGCCCCACCAACCTCCAGATCAGACGCAAGCAGCTCCTGCGCCCCACACTCCTATGATAGACACCGATGCACCGCTTCCCCCGAGGAACATGCGGACTAGGTGCTCCGCGCGCCTAAGCGGGTGCTGCTTCTTTTAATTGCAGTTCGGCTGACCCTGAATTGAAATCCATGCGGGCTAGTGACCTCTAGCAAAGTTGAAATAGTAAAGGGAGGAAACCTTGTGCATTTAATATCACAAAGAAGATGCAGTAGGAAGCGCTCAACTAGTTTCTTTCATGAGATGAATACGGTGTGAGCAGAGATGTAAGATTTGCACGAATAAGGGAATATGAGTACCTCTTTCTGTTGGCAGTGTTGTGTCCTCCTTCTGTTTTTCCAATGATCTTCTTGTGGTTTGCTGGAAACGAGAAGTTGTGTAGGATGGTGGAGCCTTGGACGAACCCATGGCCAAGTTGTTGAGTGTGGTGCGGTGGCCGTCTGTCAGCGGCGGGGAACCAGATCCGAGGCGGCAAACGATGGCGTAGCGGGAACAACTCTGGTGTGGTAGACGGTTGCGACAGTGGAGCGGCAGCAGTGAGGCACAGGACGGCATGGTCGGAGTAGTTCTGGTATGGTGCACATCGGCGTCGGCGTCGTGGAGGCAGCTCTGCCTCGGCTTCAGCTGCTAAGTCCTAGAGGGCAGTGCGGTTGTGGTTGCGTTGGACGACAATGTCGGGGTACCGGCTCTGGCGTGATGGAGGAGGGTGGCGGTGGATTGGCCGCTATGGGGTGGAGGACAGAGGAGGCTGGGGCTTCGCAGCTGGTGGAGAGGGCGTTTCACGCCCACAGAGTATGAATGGGGAAATAGAAGGAGGCGGGGAACTAAGCGGGAACAATGTTTCGGTTTGAGACGCGCTTGTTTGAAATTTGGGGAAAGTTACAAACTTTGCCCCTATCTAAAATTTCGGACATATTGCGGGTTGGGGGTAGGATAGTCATGTCAGGTGTCCCAAATGTGGGCCGGATAGATTTCGGCCGAGCGCAGGTGTCGGCGTTCTGGGAACGGGGGTCCCCAGACTTGCGTGCCTGCGGCCTGCGGCGTGGCTCAAGTGGTGGCCCAGTACGACCCATCTTCATCAGCTCAAACTCAAGACCCTTGTGAGGGGCCAAGCCTCGCGGGGCGTATGATGCAAGGCTTCCTCAGGAGCAGCCTCGCCAGGCAGGCTCGCGAGGAGG
>NW_021289203.1:0-6034 GCF_002162155.2 Triticum dicoccoides
CCTCCTCGCGAGCCTGCCTGGCGAGGCTGCTCCTGAGGAAGCCTTGCATCATACGCCCCGCGAGGCTTGGCCCCTCACAAGGGTCTTGAGTTTGAGCTGATGAAGATGGGTCGTACTGGGCCACCACTTGAGCCACGCCGCAGGCCGCAGGCACGCAAGTCTGGGGACCCCCGTTCCCAGAACGCCGACACCTGCGCTCGGCCGAAATCTATCCGGCCCACATTTGGGACACCTGACATGACTATCCTACCCCCAACCCGCAATATGTCCGAAATTTTAGATAGGGGCAAAGTTTGTAACTTTCCCCAAATTTCAAACAAGCGCGTCTCAAACCGAAACATTGTTCCCGCTTAGTTCCCCGCCTCCTTCTATTTCCCCATTCATACTCTGTGGGCGTGAAACGCCCTCTCCACCAGCTGCGAAGCCCCAGCCTCCTCTGTCCTCCACCCCATAGCGGCCAATCCACCGCCACCCTCCTCCATCACGCCAGAGCCGGTACCCCGACATTGTCGTCCAACGCAACCACAACCGCACTGCCCTCTAGGACTTAGCAGCTGAAGCCGAGGCAGAGCTGCCTCCACGACGCCGACGCCGATGTGCACCATACCAGAACTACTCCGACCATGCCGTCCTGTGCCTCACTGCTGCCGCTCCACTGTCGCAACCGTCTACCACACCAGAGTTGTTCCCGCTACGCCATCGTTTGCCGCCTCGGATCTGGTTCCCCGCCGCTGACAGACGGCCACCGCACCACACTCAACAACTTGGCCATGGGTTCGTCCAAGGCTCCACCATCCTACACAACTTCTCGTTTCCAGCAAACCACAAGAAGATCATTGGAAAAACAGAAGGAGGACACAACACTGCCAACAGAAAGAGGTACTCATATTCCCTTATTCGTGCAAATCTTACATCTCTGCTCACACCGTATTCATCTCATGAAAGAAACTAGTTGAGCGCTTCCTACTGCATCTTCTTTGTGATATTAAATGCACAAGGTTTCCTCCCTTTACTATTTCAACTTTGCTAGAGGTCACTAGCCCGCATGGATTTCAATTCAGGGTCAGCCGAACTGCAATTAAAAGAAGCAGCACCCGCTTAGGCGCGCGGAGCACCTAGTCCGCATGTTCCTCGGGGGAAGCGGTGCATCGGTGTCTATCATAGGAGTGTGGGGCGCAGGAGCTGCTTGCGTCTGATCTGGAGGTTGGTGGGGCTTGAATGGATGGCCGGGGGGCGGTGCCAAGCACGGCGGCGCGGTGAGGTCGAGGGGAGGGCGCAGGCAGGGGAGGAATACTGGGCAGGTGGTCGCTGGCGTTTCGAGGAAGATCGTCAACACTGACTGGCTGGAGGTAGATGAAGGCGATCTGCCCGTTCTTGTAAATTGGACGGTGCAGAAAAAATGGACTGACCTATTTGTTTTCAGTCGACTGTTATTTTCATAGAATCCTATAGTAATTTAGTGTGCCATGCATGTTGTAGAGCTATCATATCTCTCCCGTCATTTATTTCTCACCGACCTGCTATCTGCTACCTTTACACTGTACTAATTGTGCACACACTTCACCCATGCTCACACTATTGTTTTTTTATGCATGGGTATTTCAGACCCTGACGCGGTGTTGATGAATGCAGAAAAGAAAATACAGAAGTTGCTCCACTGTAATTAGAAGATGAGCACTAAGCGTTTTAGCGCTCTAATGGGTGCGATGTCAGTAGTTGGAGACAGTAAACGTAGCTCTGCAGTTGATGATCTCAATTGCCACACACAACCATCCCAGGTGCTTGCTTTAACTTTGCGCTGTCAAATGTCGTTGCATGTTGCATATGGTGTCTAGCTTGTATTGCTTCCAATTTGGTTAAATTGCATCTGCTTACTTTACACATTATACCTTTGATAATGACATGCCTTCCTGTTTTTGATACATACTACATATGTCTATTAACCATGTTCGTACATCAAACTAATGCTCTTTTGTATCCCTCGTCAATCACTTATGATGAGACAGTCACCCGAGTGGGTTACTGTGAGACGCCCCACTTGTTTAAAGAGTGAAGTGTCATCCTCCCCACATGATTCTCAAGAAACAGCAAGGCTAAATGAAGATAGTCAACGTAGCTCTCTAGTTGATCACTGCAATGCCCCCACACTACCATCGCAGGTGCTTGCTCTTACTTGGCAGTGTGATATGTGCTTGCATGTTGCATATGGTATCTACCTTGTAATGCTTCTAATTAGGGTAAATTGCATCTTCTTAGTTAACACATTATACATGTAAATATGACATGACTTTCTGTTTTTGGTACATACTACGTCTTTCTATTAACCATGTTCTTACATCAAACTACTTTTCTTGTGTATCCCTCATCAATCACTTCTGACGATACACCTTCAAGTTGACAGTGTAATATTGGTTGCATCTTGCATATCATTTCAAACATGTATTGCCTCTAATTTGTTGAAGTGCCACTTCTAATGAGACACATCTAACTTGGTAGAGTGATTTTGGTTGGATCTTTCATATGGTGTCTAGATTGCATTGCTTCCAATTTGTTGAAATGCCTTCTGCTTAGCATTTTTCATACATATTCCATCATCCTACAATGTGGTTGCCATACATAAAAGTTATGTTCGTCAGTATCTTGTGTGTTTACTTGACAAGGCAAAATCTGAAGGACGAAGGCGTGGAATGATGGTGGTCCTCTGGAGCAACCGAAACAGATGATCTCTGTAGATTCTCCTGCTACTCGTACTGCAGTGCTAGTTCCAAATCTCATCTCCCCTACTCCACAACCCAAGGTGCTTGCTCTAACATGGCAGTGTGATATCTGGTTGCATGTTGCATATGGTGCCTAGCTTGTATTGCTCCTAATTTGTTAAATTGCATCTCCTTAGCTTACACATTATACATGTGAATATGACACGCCTTCCTATTTTTGGTACATACTACATCTGCCTATCACACCATGTTCTTACATCAAACTATTGTTCTTGTGTATCCTGTATCTATCGCGTATGATGAGACAGTCACGCCCGTGGGTTAATATGAGACGCAATACTCTTATAAAGAATGCAATTTCATCCTCTCCACATGATTATCAAGAAATAGCAAGCCTAAATGAAGATATTGAACGTAGCTCTGTACTTGAAGACCGCACTTCCCCTACACCATCATCACAGGTGCTTGTTCTAACTTTGCAGTGTGATATGTGGTTGCATGTTGCATACGGTGTCTAGCTTGTAATGCTTCTAATTAGGGTAAATTGCATCTGCTTAGTTTACACACTATACCTGTGAATATGACATGCCTTCCTATTTTTGGTACACACTACATCTATGTGTTAACCTTGTTCTTACATGAAACTACCTCTCTTCTGTATCCTGCATCAATCACTTACGATGAGTCACCTTTATTCGTTGCATATTGCATATAATTTCTAGCCTGTTGCCATGTATTGCTTCTAATTTGGTCAAATACATTTTTAGGGCACCCTTTTAATTTGGCAAAGTGATATTGGTTTCATCTTTCATATGGTTTCTAGCTTGCATTGATTCTAACAAGTTCAAGCACCTTGTGCTTAGTTTACACTTTATAAATCATACATGTCAATATGTCACGCCGTCCAGTTTTTCATACATATTCCATCCTCCTATCATGCGGCTGCCTTACATGAAAGTAGTGTTCGTCAGTATCATGCATCAATGAGTTCTGAAGAGCAAATTTTATTCCTTTTTCTTGTGGGTTTGACTTGACAAGGCAAAATCAAGAAAGAGGAAGGAAAAGAGTAAGGAAGGCGATGATGGTGGTCCTCTGCAGCAACGTAAACGAGGCATCCATACCGATTCTCCTTGTACTGATAGTGCATTACAAGGTCCAAGTCTCCGCTCCCCTACTCCACCATCCAAGGTGCTTGCTCTAACTTGGCAGTGTGATATCTGGTTGTATGTTGCATATGGTGTCTAGCTCGTATTGCTCCTAATTAGTGTAAACTGCATCTGCTTAGCTTACACATTATACATGTGAATATGACACGCTTTCCTATTTTTGGTACATACTATATCTGTCTATCACACCATGTTCTTACATGAAACTACTCTTCTTGTGTATCCTGCATCAGTCACTTATGATGGGACACCTTTAAGTTGGCAGTGTGATATTGGTTTGCATCTTGAATATGATTTCTAGCATGTATTGCTTCTAGTTTGGTGAACACCACCTATGATGAGACAGTTTTAACTTGGCAGAGTGATATTGATTGCACCTTCCATATGGTGTCTAGTTTGCAGTGCTTCTAATTTGTTGAAGTTCCTTCTGCTTAGTTACCACATCATAGGTGTGAATATGTCAAGCCGTCCATTTTTTCGTACATATTCCATCCTCGTATCACGACTTTGCCTTTCATCAGAGTAGTGTTCATCAGTATCATGCATGAATGAGTTCTGAAGAGCGAAATATATTACTTTTTCTTGTCGGTATGACCTCACAATGCAAAATCAATAAAGCTAAAGGAAATTGGCAAGGCATTGGATGATGGTGGTCCTTCTGAGCAACTGAAATGGAGGTTCTCTACAGATTCTACTCCGCCATCCTTCCAACAAGATTCGCAAGACAATGCAAGGCTAGACAGTCAATGTAGTTGTGTAGATGATGAGCACATCTCCCCTACTCCACCATCACGGGTGCTTGCTCTAACTTGGCACTATTATATGTGGTTGCAGGTTGCGTATGATGTCTAGCTTGTATTGCTTCTAACTTTGTTGAATTGCATCTGCTTAATTTACACATAATGCCTGTGAATACGACATGTGTTCCTGTTTCTATATCAGACTACTGTTCTTGCATATCCCGCATCAGTCACTTATGATAAGGCACCTTTAAGTCGCCACTGTGATATTGGTTGTGTCTTGCATATGATTTCTAGCATGTACTGCTTCTAATTTGTTGAAACGGCATATAGTTTGAACTTGGGAGAGTGATATTGGTTGCATCTTTCATATGGTGTCTAGCTTGCAGTGCTTCTAATTTGTTGAAATGCCTTCTGCTTAGTTACCACATCATAGGTGTGAATATGTCATGCCATCCTGTTTTTCATACATATTCCATCCTCGCATCATGTGTTTGCCTTTCATCCGAGTAGTGTTTGTCAGTATCATGCATGAATGAGTTCTGAAGAGCGAATTTTATTCCTTTTTCTTATCAGTTTGACTTCACAATGAAAAATCATTATATTTGAAGGAAATTAGTCCGGCAGTGGATGAGGGTCCTTCGGAGCAACTCAAACAGGGGGACTCTACAGATTCTACTCCGCCATCCTCCCAACAAGATTCGCAAGACAACACAAGGCTGGACAGTCAACATAGTTGTGTACATGATGAGCACATCTCCCCTACTCCACCATCACAGGTGCTTGCTCTAACTTGGCACTATTATATGTGGTTGCATGTTGCATATGATGTCTAGCTTGTATTGCTTCTAACTTGAGTTGCATCTGCTTACTTTACACATAATGCCTGTGAATATAACACGTGTTCCTGTTTCTAGAACATACGTGTACATGATGAGCACATCTCCCCTACTCCACCATCACAGGTACTTGGTCTTACTTGGAACTGTTATATGTCGTTGCGTTTTCCGTATGATGTCTAGTTTGTATTGCTTCTAATTATGTTGAATTGCATCTAAGTACTTACAACTTATACCTGCAACGATCACTTACCCATAAGACACATTTAACTTGGGACTTTGATGTAGGTTGCATCTTGCATTGTCTTCTAGCTTGTACTGCTTCAAATTTCTTGAAATGGCACTTACGACGAGAGTGATATTGGTTGCATGTTCATATGGTTCCTAGCTTTCATTTATTCTAATTTTGTTGAAATGTCTTCCGCTTACTGTTTTTTCATACATATTCCATCCTCCTATCGTACGTGTGAATATGAAACATTGTCTTTTTTGTATATATTCCATCCTCCTATCCTGCGCTTGCCTTACATCAAAGTAGTGTTCATCTGTATCATGCATTAACCAGTTATGCA
>NW_021289204.1:0-1848 GCF_002162155.2 Triticum dicoccoides
TTGATGACCGACATGTAAGAGCACCTTGGGGTTCAACAACCATCGAAATCGCTTTGGGACCCCAAAACGGTGAGTAATAGACCACGAAACGGGTCAGGATCGACAAAAACTGCGAGTGTTGATGACCGACACTTAAACGCACCCTGGGGTTCCTTAATCGTGGAAATCACTCCGAGACCTCAAAACAGTGCGTAATAGTCAATGAAACGGAGCAGAATCGACCATAACTGTGAGTGTTGATGACTGGCACATAAACGCACCCCGGGGTTAAGTTCGTCAATCGTGGAAATCACTCCGGGACCACAAAACAGTGAGTAGTAGTCCACGAAACGGGCCAGAATTGGCCTATTTTGCGAGTCTTGACCACCAACACGTAAGCACACCTTGGGGCTCGACAACCATGGAAATCGCTTTGGGACCCCAAAACAATGAGTAATAGTCAATAAAAGAGACCAGAAACGGACAAACCTAGGACTTTTGATGAACGATACATAAACGCTCCCCGGGGTTTGTTAATCAATAAATCGCTGAGGGACCCGAAATCAGTGAGTAATAGTCCATGAAACGGCCATAATCAGCCAAAACTGCGAGTGTTGATAACCGACACGTAGAAGCACCCCGGTGTTCGTCAACCGTGGAAATCACTCCGGGACCCCAAAATAGGGAGTGATAGTCCACGAAACGGGCCATAATCGGCCAAAACCGTGACTGTTGATGACCGACACGTAAGAGCACCTTGGGGTTCAACAACCATGGAAATCGCTTTGCGACCCCAAAACAGTGATAATAGCCCCCGAAACGGGTCAGAATTGACAAAAACCGCGAGTGTTGATCACCGACACTTAAACGCACCTCAGGGTTTGTTAATCATGGAAATCACTCCGAGACCTAACAGTGAGAAATAGTCCATGAAACGGGGCAGAATCGACAAAAGTTGTGAGTGTTGATGACCGACACTTAAACGCACCCTGGGTTCCTTAATCGTGGAAATCACTCCGAGACATCAAAACAGTGCGTAATAGTCAATGAAACGGAGCAGAATCGACTATAACTGTGAGTGTTGATGACTGGCACATAAACGCACCCCGGGGTTAAGTTCGTTAATCGTGGAAATCACTCCGGGACCACAAAACAGTGAGTAGTAGTCCACGAAACGGGCCAGAATTGGCCTATTTTGCGAGTCTTGACCACCAACACGTAAGCACACCTTGGGGCTCGACAACCATGGAAATCGCTTTGGGACCCCAAAACAATGAGTAATAGTCAATAAAAGAGCCCAGAAACGGACAAACCTAGGACTTTTGATGAACGATACATAAATGCTCCCCGGGGTTTGTTAATCAATAAATCGCTGAGGGACCCGAAATCAGTGAGTAATAGTCCATGAAACGGCCATAATCAGCCAAAACTGCGAGTGTTGATAACCGACACGTAGAAGCACCCCGGTGTTCGTCAACCGTGGAAATCACTCCGGGACCCCAAAATAGGGAGTGATAGTCCACGAAACGGGCCATAATCGGCCAAAACCGTGACTGTTGATGACCGACACGTAAGAGCACCTTGGGGTTCAACAACCATGGAAATCGCTTTGCGACCCCAAAACAGTGATAATAGCCCCCGAAACGGGTCAGAATTGACAAAAACCGCGAGTGTTGATCACCGACACTTAAACGCACCTCGGGGTTTGTTAATCATGGAAATCACTCAGAGACCTAACAGTGAGTAATAGTCCATGAAACGGGGCAGAATCGACAAAAGTTGTGATTGTTGATGACTGACACGTAAATGCACCCTGGGTGAAGTTTGTTAATCGTGGGAATCACTCCGGGACCACAAAAAAGTGAGTAA
>NW_021289205.1:0-38220 GCF_002162155.2 Triticum dicoccoides
CCAGAAACGGACAAACCTAGGACTTTTGATGAACGATACATAAACGCTCCCCGGGGTTTGTTAATCAATAAATCGCTGAGGGACCCGAAATCAGTGAGTAATAGTCCATGAAACGGCCATAATCAGCCAAAACTGCGAGTGTTGATAACCGACACGTAGAAGCACCCCGGTGTTCGTCAACCGTGGAAATCACTCCGGGACCCCAAAATAGGGAGTGATAGTCCACGAAACGGGCCATAATCGGCCAAAACCGTGACTGTTGATGACCGACACGTAAGAGCACCTTGGGGTTCAACAACCATGGAAATCGCTTTGCGACCCCAAAACAGTGATAATAGCCCCCGAAACGGGTCAGAATTGACAAAAACCGCGAGTGTTGATCACCGACACTTAAACGCACCTCGGGGTTTGTTAATCATGGAAATCACTCCGAGACCTAACAGTGAGAAATAGTCCATGAAACGGGGCAGAATCGACAAAAGTTGTGAGTGTTGATGACCGACACTTAAACGCACCCTGGGTTCCTTAATCGTGGAAATCACTCCGAGACATCAAAACAGTGCGTAATAGTCAATGAAACGGAGCAGAATCGACTATAACTGTGAGTGTTGATGACTGGCACATAAACGCACCCCGGGGTTAAGTTCGTCAATCGTGGAAATCACTCCGGGACCACAAAACAGTGAGTAGTAGTCCACGAAACGGGCCAGAATTGGCCTATTTTGCGAGTCTTGACCACCAACACGTAAGCACACCTTGGGGCTCGACAACCATGGAAATCGCTTTGGGACCCCAAAACAATGAGTAGTAGTCAATAAAAGAGCCCAGAAACGGACAAACCTAGGACTTTTGATGAACGATACATAAACGCTCCCCGGGGTTTGTTAATCAATAAATCGCTGAGGGACCCGAAATCAGTGAGTAATAGTCCATGAAACGGCCATAATCAGCCAAAACTGCGAGTGTTGATAACCGACACGTAGAAGCACCCCGGTGTTCGTCAACCGTGGAAATCACTCCGGGACCCCAAAATAGGGAGTGATAGTCCACGAAACGGGCCATAATCGGCCAAAACCGTGACTGTTGATGACCGACACGTAAGAGCACCTTGGGGTTCAACAACCATGGAAATCGCTTTGCGACCCCAAAACAGTGATAATAGCCCCCGAAACGGGTCAGAATTGACAAAAACCGCGAGTGTTGATCACCGACACTTAAACGCACCTCGGGGTTTGTTAATCATGGAAATCACTCAGAGACCTAACAGTGAGTAATAGTCCATGAAACGGGGCAGAATCGACAAAAGTTGTGATTGTTGATGACTGACACGTAAATGCACCCTGGGTGAAGTTTGTTAATCGTGGGAAT
This sequence comes from Triticum dicoccoides, assembly GCF_002162155.2. NCBI lineage: Eukaryota > Viridiplantae > Streptophyta > Magnoliopsida > Poales > Poaceae > Triticum > Triticum dicoccoides. Next base: position 1,369 of record NW_021289205.1, read on the forward strand.
CACTCCGGGACCACAAAAAAGTGAGTAACAGTCCATGAAACGGGCGAGATTCGGTCAGAACTGTGAGTGTTGATGACCAACACGTAAACACCCCGGGATTCGTCAATCGTGGAAATCGCTTTGGGACCCCAAAACAGTGAGTAATAGTCTATGCAATAGGTCAGAATTGGCCAAAACTGCGAGTGTTGATGACCGACACGAAGCGCACCTCGGGGTTCAACAACTATGGAAATCGCTTTGGTACACCAAAACGGCGAGTAATAGTCCACGAAACGGGTCAGAATTGGCCAAAACTTTGAGTGTTGACGATGGACACGTAAACGCACCCCGGGGATCGTCAATCATGGAAATCGCTCCGGGACCCCAAAACAGTGAGTAATAGTACACGAAACGGACCAGAATCGGCGAAAATAGTGAGTGCTGATGACCGACACTTAAATGCACCCTGGGGTTCCTTAATCATGTAAATCACTCCAAGACCTCAAAACAGTGAGTAATAGGCCATGAAACTGGGCAGAATCGACAAAAACTGTGAGTGTTGCTGACCGGCACATAAACGCACCCCGGGGTTAAGTTCGTTAATCGTGGAAATCACTCCGGGACCACAAAATAGGGAGTAATAGTCCACGAAACGGGCCAGAATCAGCCAAAACCATGAATGTTGATGACCGACATGTAAGAGCACCTTGGGGTTCAACAACCATGGAAATCGCTTTGGGACCCTAAAACGGTGAGTAATAGACCACGAAACGGGTCAGAATCGACAAAAACTGCGAGTGTCGATGACCGACACTTAAACGCACCCTGGGGTTCCTTAATCGTGGAAATCACTCAGAGACCTCAAAATAGTGTGTGATAGTCAATGAAACAGAGCAGAATCGACCATAACTGTGAGTGTTGATGACTGGCACATAAACGCACCCCGGGGTTAAGTTCGTCAATCGTGGAAATCACTCCGGGACCACAAAATAGGGAGTAATAGTCCATGAAAGGGGCCATAATCGGCCAAAACCGTGACTGTTGATGACCGACACGTAAGAGCACCTTGGGGTTCAACAACCATGGAAATCGCTTTGGGACCCCAAAACAGTGATAATAGCCCCCGAAACGGGTCAGAATTGACAAAAACCACGAGTGTTGATCACCGACACTTAAACGCACCTCGGGGTTTGTTAATCATGGAAATCACTCCGAGACATAACAGTGAGTAATAGTCCATGAAACGGGCAGAATCGACAAAAGTTGTGATTGTTGATGACTGACACGTAAATGCACCCTGGGTGAAGTTTGTTAATCGTGGGAATCACTCCGGGACCACAAAAAAGTGAGTAATAGTCCATGAAACGGGCGAGATTCGGTCAGAACTGTGAGTATTGATGACCAACACGTAAACACCCCGGGATTCGCCAATCGTGGAAATCGCTTTGGGACCCCAAAACAGTGAGTAATAGTCCATGAAAAGGCCAGAATTGGCCAAAACTGCGAGTGTTGATGACCGACACGTAAGCGCACCTCGGGGTTCAACAACTATGGAAATCCCTTTGGTACACGAAAACGGCGAGTAATAGTCCACGAAACGGGTCAGAATTGGCCAAAACTTTGAGTGTTGACGACGGACACGTAAACGCACCCCGGGGATCGTCAATCGTGGAAATCGCTCTAGGACCCCAAAATAGTGAGTAATAGTACAAGAAACGGACCAGAATCGGCAAAAATAGTGAGTGCTGATGACCGACACTTAAACGCACCCTGGGGTTCCTTAATCGTGTAAATCACTCCGAGACCTCAAAACAGTGAGTAATAGGCCATGAAACGGGGCAGAATCGACAAAAACTGTGAGTGTTGCTGACCGGCACATAAACGCACCTCGGGGTTAAGTTCGTTAATCGTGGAAATCACTCCGGGACCACAAAATAGGGAGTAATAGTCCACGAAACGGGCCAGAATCAGCCAAAACCGTGAATGTTGATGACCGACATGTAAGAGCACCTTGGGGTTCAACAACCATCGAAATCGCTTTGGGACCCCAAAACGGTGAGTAATAGACCACGAAACGGGTCAGGATCGACAAAAACTGCGAGTGTTGATGACCGACACTTAAACGCACCCTGGGGTTCCTTAATCGTGGAAATCACTCCGAGACCTCAAAACAGTGCGTAATAGTCAATGAAACGGAGCAGAATCGACCATAACTGTGAGTGTTGATGACTGGCACATAAACGCACCCCGGGGTTAAGTTCGTCAATCGTGGAAATCACTCCGGGACCACAAAACAGTGAGTAGTAGTCCACGAAACGGGCCAGAATTGGCCTATTTTGCGAGTCTTGACCACCAACACGTAAGCACACCTTGGGGCTCGACAACCATGGAAATCGCTTTGGGACCCCAAAACAATGAGTAATAGTCAATAAAAGAGACCAGAAACGGACAAACCTAGGACTTTTGATGAACGATACATAAACGCTCCCCGGGGTTTGTTAATCAATAAATCGCTGAGGGACCCGAAATCAGTGAGTAATAGTCCATGAAACGGCCATAATCAGCCAAAACTGCGAGTGTTGATAACCGACACGTAGAAGCACCCCGGTGTTCGTCAACCGTGGAAATCACTCCGGGACCCCAAAATAGGGAGTGATAGTCCACGAAACGGGCCATAATCGGCCAAAACCGTGACTGTTGATGACCGACACGTAAGAGCACCTTGGGGTTCAACAACCATGGAAATCGCTTTGCGACCCCAAAACAGTGATAATAGCCCCCGAAACGGGTCAGAATTGACAAAAACCGCGAGTGTTGATCACCGACACTTAAACGCACCTCGGGGTTTGTTAATCATGGAAATCACTCAGAGACCTAACAGTGAGTAATAGTCCATGAAACGGGGCAGAATCGACAAAAGTTGTGATTGTTGATGACTGACACGTAAATGCACCCTGGGTGAAGTTTGTTAATCGTGGGAATCACTCCGGGACCACAAAAAAGTGAGTAACAGTCCATGAAACGGGCGAGATTCGGTCAGAACTGTGAGTGTTGATGACCAACACGTAAACACCCCGGGATTCGTCAATCGTGGAAATCGCTTTGGGACCCCAAAACAGTGAGTAATAGTCTATGCAATAGGTCAGAATTGGCCAAAACTGCGAGTGTTGATGACCGACACGAAGCGCACCTCGGGGTTCAACAACTATGGAAATCGCTTTGGTACACCAAAACGGCGAGTAATAGTCCACGAAACGGGTCAGAATTGGCCAAAACTTTGAGTGTTGACGACGGACACGTAAACGCACCCCGGGGATCGTCAATCATGGAAATCGCTCCGGGACCCCAAAACAGTGAGTAATAGTACACGAAACGGACCAGAATCGGCGAAAATAGTGAGTGCTGATGACCGACACTTAAATGCACCCTGGGGTTCCTTAATCATGTAAATCACTCCAAGACCTCAAAACAGTGAGTAATAGGCCATGAAACTGGGCAGAATCGACAAAAACTGTGAGTGTTGCTGACCGGCACATAAACGCACCCCGGGGTTAAGTTCGTTAATCGTGGAAATCACTCCGGGACCACAAAATAGGGAGTAATAGTCCACGAAACGGGCCAGAATCAGCCAAAACCATGAATGTTGATGACCGACATGTAAGAGCACCTTGGGGTTCAACAACCATGGAAATCGCTTTGGGACCCTAAAACGGTGAGTAATAGACCACGAAACGGGTCAGAATCGACAAAAACTGCGAGTGTCGATGACCGACACTTAAACGCACCCTGGGGTTCCTTAATCGTGGAAATCACTCAGAGACCTCAAAATAGTGTGTGATAGTCAATGAAACAGAGCAGAATCGACCATAACTGTGAGTGTTGATGACTGGCACATAAACGCACCCCGGGGTTAAGTTCGTCAATCGTGGAAATCACTCCGGGACCACAAAATAGGGAGTAATAGTCCATGAAAGGGGCCATAATCGGCCAAAACCGTGACTGTTGATGACCGACACGTAAGAGCACCTTGGGGTTCAACAACCATGGAAATCGCTTTGGGACCCCAAAACAGTGATAATAGCCCCCGAAGCGGGTCAGAATTGACAAAAACCACGAGTGTTGATCACCGACACTTAAATGCACCTCGGGGTTTGTTAATCATGGAAATCACTCCGAGACCTAACAGTGAGTAATAGTCCATGAAACGGGCAGAATCTACAAAAGTTGTGATTGTTGATGACTGACACGTAAATGCACCCTGGGTGAAGTTTGTTAATCGTGGGAATCACTCCGGGACCACAAAAAAGTGAGTAATAGTCCATGAAACGGGCGAGATTCGGTCAGAACTGTGAGTATTGATGACCAACACGTAAACACCCCGGGATTCGTCAATCGTGGAAATCGCTTTGGGACCCCAAAACAGTGAGTAATAGTCCATGAAATAGGCCAGAATTGGCCAAAACTGCGAGTGTTGATGACCGACACGTAAGCGCACCTCGGGGTTCAACAACTATGGAAATCCCTTTGGTACACGAAAACGGCGAGTAATAGTCCACGAAACGGGTCAGAATTGGCCAAAACTTTGAGTGTTGACGACGGACACGTAAACGCACCCCGGGGATCGTCAATCGTGGAAATCGCTCTGGGACCCCAAAATAGTGAGTAATAGTACACGAAACGGACCAGAATCGGCAAAAATAGTGAGTGCTAATGACCGACACTTAAACGCACCCTGGGGTTCCTTAATCGTGTAAATCACTCCGAGACCTCAAAACAGTGAGTAATAGGCCATGAAACGGGGCAGAATCGACAAAAACTGTGAGTGTTGCTGACCGGCACATAAACGCACCTCGGGGTTAAGTTCGTTAATCGTGGAAATCACTCCGGGACCACAAAATAGGGAGTAATAGTCCACGAAACGGGCCAGAATCAGCCAAAACCGTGAATGTTGATGACCGACATGTAAGAGCACCTTGGGGTTCAACAACCATCGAAATCGCTTTGGGACCCTAAAACGGTGAGTAATAGACCACGAAACGGGTCAGAATCGACAAAAACTGCGAGTGTCGATGACCGACACTTAAACGCACCCTGGGGTTCCTTAATCGTGGAAATCACTCCGAGACCTCAAAACAGTGCGTAATAGTCAATGAAACGGAGCAGAATCGACCATAACTGTGAGTGTTGATGACTGGCACATAAACGCACCCCGGGGTTAAGTTCGTCAATCGTGGAAATCACTCCGGGACCACAAAACAGTGAGTAGTAGTCCACGAAACGGGCCAGAATTGGCCTATTTTGCGAGTCTTGACCACCAACGCGTAAGCACACCTTGGGGCTCGACAACCATGGAAATCGCTTTGGGACCCCAAAACAATGAGTAATAGTCAATAAAAGAGCCCAGAAACGGACAAACCTAGGACTTTTGATGAACGATACATAAACGCTCCCCGGGGTTTGTTAATCAATAAATCGCTGAGGGACCCGAAATCAGTGAGTAATAGTCCATGAAACGGCCATAATCGGCCAAAACTGCGAGTGTTGATAACCGACACGTAGAAGCACCCCGGTGTTCGTCAACTGTGGAAATCACTCCGGGACCCCAAAATAGGGAGTAATAGTCCACGAAACGGGCCATAATCGGCCAAAACCGTGACTGTTGATGACCGACACGTAAGAGCACCTTGGGGTTCAACAACCATGGAAATCGCTTTGCGACCCCAAAACAGTGATAATAGCCCCCGAAACGGGTCAGAATTGACAAAAACCGCGAGTGTTGATCACCGACACTTAAACGCACCTCGGGGTTTGTTAATCATGGAAATCACTCCGAGACCTAACAGTGAGTAATAGTCCATGAAACGGGGCAGAATCGACAAAAGTTGTGATTGTTGATGACTGACACGTAAATGCACCCTGGGTGAAGTTTGTTAATCGTGGGAATCACTCCGGGACCACAAAAAAGTGAGTAATAGTCCATGAAACGGGCGAGATTCGGTCAGAACTGTGAGTGTTGATGACCAACACGTAAACACCCCGGGATTCGTCAATCGTGGAAATCGCTTTGGGACCCCAAAACAGTGAGTAATAGTCTATGCAATAGGTCAGAATTGGCCAAAACTGCGAGTGTTGATGACCGACACGAAGCGCACCTCGGGGTTCAACAACTATGGAAATCGCTTTGGTACACCAAAACGGCGAGTAATAGTCCACGAAACGGGTCAGAATTGGCCAAAACTTTGAGTGTTGACGACGGACACGTAAACGCACCCCGGGGATCGTCAATCATGGAAATCGCTCTGGGACCCCGGGGTTAAGTTCGTTAATCGTGGAAATCACTCCGGGACCACAAGACAGTGAGTAATAGTCCACGAAACGGGCTAGAATCGGCCCAGACTGCGAGTCTTGACGACCAACACATAAGCACACCATGGGGTCCGACAACCATAGAAATCACTTCGGGACCCCAAAACAGTGAGTAATAGTCCATGAAAGAGCCCAGAATCGGCCAAAACTGCGAGTCTTGATGACCGACACGTAAGCGCACCTTGGGATTCAACAACTATGGAAATCACTTCGGGACACCAAAACGGTGAGTAATAGTCCAATAAACGGGTCAGAATTGGCCAAAACTTTGAGTGTTGACGACGGACACGTAAGCTCAACCTGGGGATCGTCACTCGTGGAAATCGCTCTGGGTCCCCAAAACGGTGAGTAATAGTGCACGAAACAGACCAGAATCGGCCAAAATTGTGAGTGCTGATGACCGACACGTAAACGCACCCAGGGGTTCGTCAATCGTGGAAATCACTTCGGGAACCCAAAACTGAGTAATAGTCCAAGAAATGGGCCAAAATCGGCCCAGACTGCGATTCTTGACGACCAACACGTAAGCACACCTTGGGGTTCGACAACCATGGAAATCTCTTTAGGACCCCAAAACAGTGAGTAATAGGCCATGAAATAGGCCATAATTGGCCACAACTGCGAGTGTTGATGACCGACACGTAAGCGCACCTCGGGGTTCAACAACTACGGAAATCGCTTCGGTACACCAAAACGACGAGTAATAGTCCACGAAACGGGTCAGAATTGGCCAAAACTTTGAGTGTTGACGACGGACACGTAAACGCACCCCGGGGATCGTCAATCGTGGAAATCGCTCTGGGACCCCAAAACATTGAGTAATAGTACACGAAACGGACCAGAATCGGCCAAAATAGTGAGTGCTGATGACCGACACTTATACGCACCCTGGGGTTCCTTAATCGGGGAAATCACTCTGAGACCTCAAAATAGTCAGTAATAGGCCATGAAACGGGGCAGAATCGACAAAAACTGTGAGTGTTGCTGACCGGCACATAAACGCACCCCGGGGTTAAGTTCGTTAATCGTGGAAATCACTCCGGGACCACAAGACAGTGAGTAATAGTCCACGAAACGGGCTAGAATCGGCCCAGACTGCGAGTCTTGACGACCAACACATAAGCACACCATGGGGTCCGACAACCATAGAAATCACTTCGGGACCCCAAAACAGTGAGTAATAGTCCATGAAAGAGCCCAGAATCGGCCAAAACTGCGAGTCTTGATGACCGACACGTAAGCGCACCTTGGGATTCAACAACTATGGAAATCACTTCGGGACACCAAAACGGTGAGTAATAGTCCAATAAACGGGTCAGAATTGGCCAAAACTTTGAGTGTTGACGACGGACACGTAAGCTCAACCTGGGGATCGTCACTCGTGGAAATCGCTCTGGGTCCCCAAAACGGTGAGTAATAGTGCACGAAACAGACCAGAATCGGCCAAAATTGTGAGTGCTGATGACCGACACGTAAACGCACCCAGGGGTTCGTCAATCGTGGAAATCACTTCGGGAACCCAAAACTGAGTAATAGTCCAAGAAATGGGCCAAAATCGGCCCAGACTGCGACTCTTGACGACCAACACGTAAGCACACCTTGGGGTTCGACAACCATGGAAATCTCTTTAGGACCCCAAAACAGTGAGTAATAGGCCATGAAATAGGCCATAATTGGCCACAACTGCGAGTGTTGATGACCGACACGTAAGCGCACCTCGGGGTTCAACAACTACGGAAATCGCTTCGGTACACCAAAACGACGAGTAATAGTCCACGAAACGGGTCAGAATTGGCCAAAACTTTGAGTGTTGACGACGGACACGTAAATGCACCCCGGGGATCGTCAATCGTGGAAATCGCTCTGGGACCCCAAAACAGTGAGTAATAGTACACGAAACGGACCAGAATCGGCCAAAATAGTGAGTGCTGATGACCGACACTTATACGCACCCTGGGGTTCCTTAATCGGGGAAATCACTCCGAGACCTCAAAATAGTCAGTAATAGGCCATGAAACGGGGCAGAATCAACAAAAACTGTGAGTGTTGCTGACCGGCACATAAACGCACCCCAGGGTTAAGTTCGTTAATCGTGGAAATCACTCCGGGACCACAAGACGGTGAGTAATAGTCCACGAAACGGGCTAGAATCGGCCCAGACTGCGAGTCTTGACGACCAACACATAAGCACACCATGGGGTCCGACAACCATAGAAATCACTTCGGGACCCCAAAACAGTGAGTAATAGTCCATGAAAGAGCCCAGAATCGGCCAAAACTGCGAGTGTTGATGACCGACACGTAAGCGCACCTTGGGATTCAACAACTATGGAAATCACTTCGGGACACCAAAACGGTGAGTAATAGTCCAATAAACGGGTCAGAATTGGCCAAAACTTTGAGGGTTGACGACGGACACGTAAGCTCAACCTGGGGATCGTCAATCGTGGAAATCGCTCTGGGTCCCCAAAACGGTGAGTAATAGTGCACGAAACAGACCAGAATCGGCCAAAATTGTGAGTGCTGATGACCGACACGTAAACGCACCCAGGGGTTCGTCAATCGTGGAAATCACTTTGGGAACCCAAAACTGAGTAATAGTCCAAGAAATGGGCCAAAATCGGCCCAGACTGCGATTCTTGACGACCAACACGTAAGCACACCTTGGGGTTCGACAACCATGGAAATCTCTTTAGGACCCCAAAACAGTGAGTAATAGGCCATGAAATAGGCCATAATTGGCCACAACTGCGAGTGTTGATGACCGACACGTAAGCGCACCTCGGGGTTCAACAACTACGGAAATCGCTTCGGTACACCAAAACGACGAGTAATAGTCCACGAAACGGGTCAGAATTGGCCAAAACTTTGAGTGTTGACGACGGACACGTAAATGCACCCCGGGGATCGTCAATCGTGGAAATCGCTCTGGGACCCCAAAACAGTAAGTAATAGTACACGAAACGGACCAGAATCGGCCAAAATAGTGAGTGCTGATGACCGACACTTAAACGCACCCTGGGGTTCCTTAATCGCGGAAATCACTCCGAGACCTCAAAATAGTCAGTAAAAGGCCATGAAACGGGGCAGAATCGACAAAAACTGTGAGTGTTGCTGACCGGCACATAAACGCACCCCGGGGTTAAGTTCGTTAATCGTGGAAATCACTCCGGGACCACAAGACAGTGAGTAATAGTCCACGAAATAGGCTAGAATCGGCCCAGACTGCGAGTCTTGACGACCAACACATAAGCACACGATGGGGTCCGACAACCATGGAAATCACTTCGGGACCCCAAAACAGTGAGTAATAGTCCATGAAAGAGCCCAGAATCGGCCAAAACTGCGAGTGTTGATGACCGACACGTAAGCGCACCTTGGGATTCAACAACTATGGAAATCACTTCGGGACACCAAAACGGTGAGTAATAGTCCACTAAACGGGTCAGAATTGGCCAAAACTTTGAGTGTTGACGACGGACACGTAAACTCAACCTGGGGATTGTCAATCGTGGAAATCGCTCTGGGTCCCCAAAACGGTGAGTAATAGTGCACGAAACAGACCAGAATTGGCCAAAATTGTGAGTGCTGATGACCGACACGTAAACGCACCCAGGGGTTCGTCAATCGTGGAAATCACTTCGGGAACCCAAAACTAAGTAATAGTGCAAGAAATGGGCCAAAATCGGCCCAGACTGCAATTCTTGACGACCAACACGTAAGCACACCTTGGGGTTCGACAACCATGGAAATCTCTTTAGAACCCCAAAACAGTGAGTAATAGGCCATGAAATAGGCCAGAATTGGCCAAAACTGCGAGTGTTGATGACCGACACGTAAGCGCACCTCGGGGTTCAACAACTATGGAAATCGCTTCGGTACACCAAAACGACGAGTAATAGTCCACGAAACGGGTCAGAATTGGCCAAAACTTTGACTGTTGACGACGGACACGTAAACGCACCCCGGGGATCGTCAATAGTGGAAATCGCTCTGGGACCCCAAAACAGTGAGTAATAGTACACGAAACGGACCAAAATCGGCCAAAATAGTGAGTGCTGATGACCGACACTTAAATGCACCCTGGGGTTCCTTAATCGGGGAAATCACTTCGAGACCTCAAAACAGTGAGTAATAGGCCATGAAACGGGGCAGAATCGACAAAAACTGTGAGTGTTGCTGACCGGCACATAAACGCACCCTGGGGTTAAGTTCGTTAATCGTGGAAATCACTCCGGGACCACAAGACAGTGAGTAATAGTCCTCGAAACGGGCTAGAATCGGCCCAGACTGCGAGTCTTGAAGACCAACACATAAGCACACCATGGGGTCCGACAACCATGGAAATCACTTCGGGACCCCAAAACAGTGAGTAATAGTCCATGAAAGAGCCCAGAATCGGCCAAAACTTCGAGTGTTGATGACCGGCACGTAAGCGCACCTTTGGATTCAACAACTATGGAAATCACTTCGGGACACCAAAACGGTGAGTAATAGTCCACTAAACGGGTCAGAATTGGCCAAAACTTTGAGTGTTGATGATGGACACGTAAACTCAACCTGGGGATCCTCAATCGTGGAAATTGCTCTGGTTCCCCAAAACGGTGAGTAATAGTGCACGAAACAGACCAGAATCGGCCAAAATTGTGAGTGCCGATGACCAACACGTAAACGCACCCAGGGGTTCGTCAATCGTGGAAATCACTTCGGGAACCCAAAACTGTGTAATAGTCCAAGAAACGGGCCAAAATCGGCCCAGACTGCGATTCTTGATGACCAACACGTAAGCACATCTTGGGGATCGACAACCATGGAAATCTCTTTAGGACCCCAAAACAGTGAGTAATAGGCCATGAAACAGGCCAGAATTGGCCAAAACTGCGAGTGTTGATGACCGACACGTAAGCGTAGCTCGGGGTTCAACAACTATGGAAATCGCTTCGGTACACCAAAACGACGAGTAATAGTCCACGAAACGGGTCAGAATTGGCCAAAACTTTGAGTGTTGACGACGGACACGTAAACGCACCCCGGGGATCATCAATCGTGGAAATTGCTCTGGGACCCCAAAACAGTGAGTAATAGTACACGAAACGGACCAGAATCGGCCAAAATAGTGAGTGCTGATGACCGACACTTAAATGCACCCTGGGGTTCCTTAATCGGGGAAATCACTCCGAGACCTCAAAACAGTGAGTAATAGGCCATGAAACGGGGCAGAATCGACAAAAACTGTGAGTGTTGCTGACCGGCACATAAACGCACCCTGGGGTTAAGTTCGTTAATCGTGGAAATCACTCCGGGACCACAAGACAGTGAGTAATAGTCCACGAAACGGGCTAGAATCGGCCCAGACTGCGAGTCTTGAAGACCAACACATAAGCACACCATGGGGTCCGACAACCATGGAAATCACTTCGGGACCCCAAAACAGTGAGTAATAGTCCATGAAAGAGCCCAGAATCGGCCAAAACTTCGAGTGTTGATGACCGACACGTAAGCACACCTTGGGATTCAACAACTATGGAAATCACTTCGGGACACCAAAACGGTGAGTAATAGTCCACTAAACGGGTCAGAATTGGCCAAAACTTTGAGTGTTGACGACGGACACGTAAACTCAACCTGGGGATCGTCAATCGTGGAAATTGCTCTGGGTCCCCAAAACGGTGAGTAATAGTGCACGAAACAGACCAGAATCGGCCAAAATTGTGAGTGCTGATGACCGACACGTAAACGCACCCAGGGGTTCGTCAATCGTGGAAATCACTTCGGGAACCCAAAACTGAGTAATAGTCCAAGAAACGGGCCAAAATCGGCCCAGACTGCGATTCTTGACGACCAACACGTAAGAACATCTTGGGGTTCGACAACCATGGAAATCTCTTTAGGACCCCAAAACAGTGAGTAATAGGCCATGAAACAGGCCAGAGTTGGCCAAAACTGCGAGTGTTGATGACCGACACGTAAGCGCACCTCGGGGTTCAACAACTATGGAAATCGCTTCGGTACACCAAAACGACGAGTAATAGTCCACGAAACGGGTCAGAATTGGCCAAAACTTTGAGTGTTGACGACGGACACGTAAACGCACCCCGGGGATCGTCAATAGTGGAAATCGCTCTGGGACGCAAAACAGTGAGTAATAGTACACGAAACGGACCAAAATCGGCCAAAATAGTGAGTGCTGATGACCGACACTTAAATGCACCCTGGGGTTCCTTAATTGGGGAAATCACTCCGTGACCTCAAAACAGTGAGTAATAGGCCATGAAACGGGGCAGAATCGACAAAAACTGTGAGTGTTGCTGACCGGCACATAAACGCACCCTGGGGTTAAGTTCGTTAATCGTGGAAATCACTCCGGGACCACAAGAAAGTGAGTAATAGTCCACGAAACGGGCTAGAATCGGCCCAGACTGCGAGTATTGAAGACCAACACATAAGCACACCATGGGGTCCGACAACCATGGAAATCACTTCGGGACCCCAAAACAGTGAGTAATAGTCCATGAAAGAGCCCAGAATCGGCCAAAACTTCGAGTGTTGATGACCGACACGTAAGCGCACCTTTGGATTCAACAACTATGGAAATCACTTCGGGACACCAAAACGGTGAGTAATAGTCCACTAAACGGGTCAGAATTGGCCAAAACTTTGAGTGTTGATGACGGACACGTAAACTCAACCTAGGGATCGTCAATCGTGGAAATTGCTCTGGGTCCCCAAAACGGTGAGTAATAGTGCACGAAACAGACCAGAATCGGCCAAAATTGTGAGTGCTGATGACCAACACGTAAACGCACCCAGGGGTTCGTCAATCGTGGAAATCACTTCGGGAACCCAAAACTGAGTAATAGATCAAGAAACGGGCCAAAATCGGCCCAGACTGCGATTCTTGATGACCAACACGTAAGCACATCTTGGGGTTCGACAACCATGGAAATCTCTTTAGGACCCCAAAACAGTGAGTAATAGGCCATGAAACAGGCCAGAATTGGCCAAAACTGCGAGTGTTGACGACCGACACGTAAGCGCAGCTCGGGGTTCAACAACTATGGAAATCGCTTCGGTACACCAAAACGACGAGTAATAGTCCACGAAACGGGTCAGAATTGGCCAAAACTTTGAGTGTTGACGACGGACACGTAAACGCACCCCGGGGATCATCAATCGTGGAAATCGCTCTGGGACCCCAAAACAGTGAGTAATAGTACACGAAACGGACCAGAATCGGCCAAAATAGTGAGTGCTGATGACCGACACTTAAATGCACCCTGGGGTTCCTTAATCGGGGAAATCACTCCGAGACCTCAAAACAGTGAGTAATAGGCCATGAAACGGGGCAGAATCGACAAAAACTGTGAGTGTTGCTGACCGGCACATAAACGCACCCTGGGGTTAAGTTCGTTAATCGTGGAAATCACTCCGGGACCACAAGACAGTGAGTAATAGTCCACGAAACGGGCTAGAATCGGCCCAGACTGCGAGTCTTGACGACCAACACATAAGCACATCATGGGGTCCGACAACCATGGAAATCACTTCGGGACCCCAAAACAGTGAGTAATAGTCCATGAAAGAGCCCAGAATTGGCCAAAACTGCGAGTGTTGATGACCGACACGTAAGCGCACCTTGGGATTCAACAACTATGGAAATCACTTCGGGACACCAAAACGGTGAGTAATAGTCCACTAAACGGGTCAGAATTGGCCAAAACTTTGAGTGTTGACGACGGACACGTAAACTCAACCTGGGGATCGTCAATCGTGGAAATCGCTCTGGGTCCCCAAAATGGTGAGTAATAGTGCACGAAACAGACCAGAATCGGCCAAAATTGTGAGTGCTGATGACCGACACGTAAACGCACCCAGGGGTTCGTCAATCGTGGAAATCACTTCGGGAACCCAAAACTGAGTAATAGTCCAAGAAATGGGCCAAAATCGGCCCAGACTGCGATTCTTAACGACCAACACGTAAGCACATCTTGGGGTTCGACAACCATGGAAATCTCTTTAGGACCCCAAAACAGTGAGTAATAGGCCATGAAATTGGCCAGAATTGGCCAAAACAGCGAGTGTTGATGACCGACACGTAAGCGCACCTCGGGGTTCAACAACTATGGAAATCGCTTCGGTACACCAAAACGACGAGTAATAGTCCACGAAACGGGTCAGAATTGGTCAAAACTTTGAGTGTTGACGACGGACACGTAAACGCATCCCGGGGATCGTCAATCGTGGAAATCGCTCTGGGACCCCAAAACAGTGAGTAATAGTACACGAAACGGACAAAAATCCGCCAAAATAGTGAGTGCTGATGACCGACACTTAAATGCACCCTGGGGTTCCTTAATCGGGGAAATCACTCCGAGACCTCAAAACAGTGAGTAATAGGCCATGAAACGGGGCAGAATCGACAAAAGCTGTGAGTGTTGCTGACCGGCACATAAACGCACCCTGGGGTTAAGTTCGTTAATCGTGGAAATCACTCCGGGACCACAAGACAGTGAGTAATAGTCCACGAAACGGGCTAGAATCGGCCCAGACTGCGAGTCTTGAAGACCAACACATAAGCACACCATGGGGTCCGACAACCATGGAAATCACTTCGGGACCCCAAAACAGTGAGTAATAGTCCATGAAAGAGCCCAGAATCGGCCAAAACTTCGAGTGTTGATGACCGACACGTAAGCGCACCTTTGGATTCAACAACTATGGAAATCAATTCGGGACACCAAAACGGTGAGTAATAGTCCACTAAACGGGTCAGAATTGGCCAAAACTTTGAGTGTTGATGACGGACACGTAAACTCAACCTGGGGATCGTCAATCGTGGAAATTGCTCTGGGTCCCCAAAACGGTGAGTAATAGTGCACGAAACAGACCAGAATCAGCCAAAATTGTGAGTGCTGATGACCAACACGTAAACGCACCCAGGGGTTCGTCAATCGTGGAAATCACTTCGGGAACCCAAAACTGAGTAATAGTCCAAGAAACGGGCCAAAATCGGCCCAGACTGCGATTCTTGATGACCAACACGTAAGCACATCTTGGGGTTCGACAACCATGGAAATCTCTTTAGGACCCCAAAACAGTGAGTAATAGGCCATGAAACAGGCCAGAATTGGCCAAAACTGCGAGTGTTGACGACCGACACATAAGCGCAGCTCGGGGTTCAACAACTATGGAAATCGCTTCGGTACACCAAAACGACGAGTAATAGTCCACGAAATGGGTCAGAATTGGCCAAAACTTTGAGTGTTGACGACGGACACGTAAACGCACCCCGGGGATCATCAATCGTGGAAATCGCTCTGGGACCCCAAAACAGTGAGTAATAGTACACGAAACGGACCAGAATCGGCCAAAATAGTGAGTGCCGATGACCGACACTTAAATGCACCCTGGGGTTCCTTAATCGGGGAAATCACTTCGAGACCTCAAAACAGTGAGTAATAGGCCATGAAACGGGGCAGAATCGACAAAAACTGTGAGTGTTGCTGACCGACACATAAACGCACCCTGGGGTTAAGTTCGTTAATCGTGGAAATCACTCCGGGACCACAAGACAGTGAGTAATAGTCCACGAAACGGGCTAGAATCGGCCCAGACTGCGAGTCTTGAAGACCAACACATAAGCACACCATGGGGTCCGACAACCATGGAAATCACTTCGGGACCCCAAAACAGTGAGTAATAGTCCATGAAAGAGCCCAGAATCGGCCAAAACTTCGAGTGTTGATGACCGACACGTAAGCGCACCTTTGGATTCAACAACTATGGAAATCAATTCGGGACACCAAAACGGTGAGTAATAGTCCACTAAACGGGTCAGAATTGGCCAAAACTTTGAGTGTTGATGACGGACACGTAAACTCAACCTGGGGATCGTCAATCGTGGAAATTGCTCTGGGTCCCCAAAACGGTGAGTAATAGTGCACGAAACAGACCAGAATCAGCCAAAATTGTGAGTGCTGATGACCAACACGTAAACGCACCCAGGGGTTCGTCAATCGTGGAAATCACTTCGGGAACCCAAAACTGAGTAATAGTCCAAGAAACGGGCCAAAATCGGCCCAGACTGCGATTCTTGATGACCAACACGTAAGCACATCTTGGGGTTCGACAACCATGGAAATCTCTTTAGGACCCCAAAACAGTGAGTAATAGGCCATGAAACAGGCCAGAATTGGCCAAAACTGCGAGTGTTGACGACCGACACGTAAGCGCAGCTCGGGGTTCAACAACTATGGAAATCGCTTCGGTACACCAAAACGACGAGTAATAGTCCACGAAACGGGTCAGAATTGGCCAAAACTTTGAGTGTTGACGACGGACACGTAAACGCACCCCGGGGATCATCAATCGTGGAAATCGCTCTGGGACCCCAAAACAGTGAGTAATAGTACATGAAACGGACCAGAATCGGCCAAAATAGTGAGTGCCGATGACCGACACTTAAATGCACCCTGGGGTTCCTTAATCGGGGAAATCACTCCGAGACCTCAAAACAGTGAGTAATAGGCCATGAAACGGGGCAGAATCGACAAAAACTGTGAGTGTTGCTGACCGGCACATAAACGCACCCTGGGGTTAAGTTCGTTAATCGTGGAAATCACTCCGGGACCACAAGACAGTGAGTAATAGTCCACGAAACGGGCTAGAATCGGCCCAGACTGCGAGTCTTGATGACCAACACATAAGCACATCATGGGGTCCGACAACCATGGAAATCACTTCGGGACCCCAAAACAGTGAGTAATAGTCCATGAAAGAGCCCAGAATCAGCCAAAACTGCGAGTGTTGATGACCGACACGTAAGCGCACCTTGGGATTCAACAACTATGGAAATCACTTCGGGACACCAAAACGGTGAGTAATAGTCCACTAAACGGGTCAGAATTGGCCAAAACTTTGAGTGTTGACGACGGACACGTAAACTCAACCTGGGGATCGTCAATCGTGGAAATCGCTCTGGGTCCCCAAAATGGTGAGTAATAGTGCACGAAACAGACCAGAATCGGCCAAAATTGTGAGTGCTGATGACCGACACGTAAACGCACCCAGGGGTTCGTCAATCGTGGAAATCACTTCGGGAACCCAAAACTGAGTAATAGTCCAAGAAATGGGCCAAAATCGGCCCAGACTGCGATTCTTAACGACCAACACATAAGCACATCTTGGGGTTCGACAACCATGGAAATCTCTTTAGGACCCCAAAACAGTGAGTAATAGGCCATGAAATTGGCCAGAATTGGCCAAAACTACGAGTGTTGATGACCGACACGTAAGCGCACCTCGGGGTTCAACAACTATGGAAATCGCTTCGGTACACCAAAACGACGAATAATAGTCCACGAAACGGGTCAGAATTGGTCAAAACTTTGAGTGTTGACGACGGACATGTAAACGCATCCCGGGGATCGTCAATCGTGGAAATCGCTCTGGGACCCCAAAACAGTGAGTAATAGTACACGAAACGGACCAAAATCCGCCAAAATAGTGAGTGCTGATGACCGACACTTAAATGCACCCTGGGGTTCCTTAATCGGGGAAATCACTTCGAGACCTCAAAACAGTGAGTAATAGGCCATGAAACGGGGCAGAATCGACAAAAACTGTGAGTGTTGCTGACCGGCACATAAACGCACCCTGGGGTTAAGTTCGTTAATCGTGGAAATCACTCCGGGACCACAAGACAGTGAGTAATAGTCCACGAAACGGGCTAGAATCGGCCCAGACTGCGAGTCTTGAAGACCAACACATAAGTACACCATGGGGTCCGACAACCATGGAAATCACTTCGGGACCCGAAAACAGTGAGTAATAGTCCATGAAAGAGCCCAGAATCGGCCAAAACTTCGAGTGTTGATGACCGACACGTAAGCGCACCTTGGGATTCAACAACTATGGAAATCACTTCGGGACACCAAAACTGTGAGTAATAGTCCACTAAACAGGTCAGAATTGGCCAAAACTTTGAGTGTTGACGACGGACACGTAAACTCAACCTGGGGATCGTCAATCGTGGAAATTCCTCTGGGTCCCCAAAACGGTGAGTAATAGTGCACGAAACAGACCAGAATCGGCCAAAATTGTGAGTGCTGATGACCGACACGTAAACGCACCCAGGGGTTCGTCAATCGTGGAAATCACTTCGGGAACCCAAAACTGAGTAATAGTCCAAGAAATGGGCCAAAATCGGCCCAGACTGCAATTCTTGACGACCAACACGTAAGCACACCTTGGGGTTCGACAACCATGGAAATCTCTTTAGAACCCCAAAACAGTGAGTAATAGGCCATGAAATAGGCCTTAATTGGCCAAAACTGCGAGTGTTGATGACCGACACGTAAGCGCACCTCGGGGTTCAACAACTATGGAAATCGCTTCGGTACACCAAAACGACGAGTAATAGTCCACGAAACGGGTCAGAATTGGCCAAAACTTTGAGTGTTGACGACGGACACGTAAACGCACCCCGGGGATCGTCAATAGTGGAAATCGCTCTGGGACCCCAAATCAGTGAGTAATAGTACACGAAACGGACCAAAATCGGCCAAAATAGTGAGTGCTGATGACCGACACTTAAATGCACCCTGGGGTTCCTTAATCGGGGAAATCACTCCGAGACCTCAAAACAGTGAGTAATAGGCCATGAAACGGGGCAGAATCGACAAAAACTGTGAGTGTTGCTGACCGGCACATAAACGCACCCTGGGGTTAAGTTCATTAATTGTGGAAATCACTCCGGGACCACAAGACAGTGAGTAATAGTCCACGAAACGGGCTAGAATCGGCCCAGACTGCGAGTCTTGAAGACCAACACATAAGCACACCATGGGGTCCGACAACCATGGAAATCACTTCGGGACCCCAAAACAGTGAGTAATAGTCCATGAAAGAGCCGAGAATCGGCCAAAACTTCGAGTGTTGATGACCGACACGTAAGCGCACCTTTGGATTCAACAACTATGTAAATCACTTCGGGACACCAAAACGGTGAGTAATAGTCCACTAAACGGGTCAGAATTGGCCAAAACTTTGAGTGTTGATGACGGACACGTAAACTCAACCTGGGGATCGTCAATCGTGGAAATTGCTCTGGGTCCCCAAAACGGTGAGTAATAGTGCACGAAACAGACCAGAATCGGCCAAAATTGTGAGTGCTGATGACCAACACGTAAACGCACCCAGGGGTTCGTCAATCGTGGAAATCACTTCGGGAAACCAAAACTGAGTAATAGTCCAAGAAACTGGCCAAAATCGGCCCAGACTGCGATTCTTGATGACCAACACGTAAGCACATCTTGGGGTTCGACAACCATGGAAATCTCTTTAGGACCCCAAAACAGTGAGTAATAGGCCATGAAACAGGCCAGAATTGGCCAAAACTGCGAGTGTTGATGACCGACACGTAAGCGCAGCTCGGGGTTCAACAACTATGGAAATCGCTTCGGTACACCAAAACGACGAGTAATAGTCCACGAAACGGGTCAGAATTGGCCAAAACTTTGAGTGTTGACGACGGACACGTAAACGCACCCCGGGGATCATCAATCGTGGAAATCGCTCTGGGACCCCAAAACAGTGAGTAATAGTACACGAAACGGACCAGAATCGGCCAAAATAGTGAGTGCTGATGACCGACACTTAAATGCACCCTGGGGTTCCTTAATCGGGGAAATCACTCCGAGACCTCAAAACAGTGAGTAAGAGGCCCTGAAACGGGGCAGAATCGACAAAAACTGTGAGTGTTGCTGACCGGCACATAAACGCACCCTGGGGTTAAGTTCGTTAATCGTGGAAATCACTCCGGGACCACAAGACAGTGAGTAATAGTCCACGAAATGGGCCAAAATCGGCCCAGACTGCGATTCTTAATGACCAACACGTAAGCACATCTTGGGGTTCGACAACCATGGAAATCTCTTTAGGACCCCAAAACAGTGAGTAATAGGCCATGAAATTGGCCAGAATTGCCCAAAACTGCGAGTGTTGATGACCGACACGTAAGCGCACCTCGGGGTTCAACAACTATGGAAATCGCTTCGGTACACCAAAACGACGAGTAATAGTCCACGAAATGGGTCAGAATTGGTCAAAACTTTGAGTGTTGACGACGGACACGTAAACGCATCCCGGGGATCGTCAATCGTGGAAATCGCTCTGGGACCCCAAAACAGTGAGTAATAGTACACGAAACGGACCAAAATCGGCCAAAATAGTGAGTGCTGATGACCGACACTTAAATGCACCCTGGGGTTCCTTAATCGGGGAAATCACTCCGAGACCTCAAAACAGTGAGTAATAGGCCATGAAACGGGGCAGAATCGACAAAAACTGTGAGTGTTGCTGACCGGCACATAAACGCACCCTGGGGTTAAGTTCGTTAATCGTGGAAATCACTCCGGGACCACAAGACAGTGAGTAATAGTCCACGAAACGGGCTAGAATCGGCTCAGACTGCGAGTCTTGAAGACCAACACATAAGCACACCATGGGGTCCGACAACCATGGAAATCACTTCGGGACCCCAAAACAGTGAGTAATAGTCCATGAAAGAGCCCAGAATCGGCCAAAACTTCGAGTGTTGATGACCGACACGTAAGCGCACCTTGGGATTCAACAACTATGGAAATCACTTCGGGACACCAAAACGGTGAGTAATAGTCCACTAAACGGGTCAGAATTGGCCAAAACTTTGAGTGTTGACGACGGACACGTAAACTCAACCTGGGGATCGTCAATCGTGGAAATCACTTCGGGAACCCAAAACTGAGTAATAGTCCAAGAAACGGGCCAAAATCGGCCCAGACTACGATTCTTGACGACCAACACGTAAGCACATCTTGGGGTTCGACAACCATGGAAATCTCTTTAGGACCCCAAAACAGTGAGTAATAGGCCATGAAACAAGCCAGAATTGGCCAAAACTTCGAGTGTTGATGACCGACACGTAAACTATGGAAATCGCTTCGGTACACCAAAACGACGAGTAATAGTCCACGAAACGGGTCGGAATTGGCCAAAACTTTGAGTGTTGACGACGGACACGTAAATGCACCCCGGGGATCATCAATCGTGGAAATCGCTCTGGGACCCCAAAACAGTGAGTAATAGTACACGAAACGGACCAGAATCGGCCAAAATAGTGAGTGCTGATGACCGACACTTAAATGCACCCTGGGGTTCCTTAATCGGGGAAATCACTCCGAGACCTCAAAACAGTGAGTAATAGGCCATGAAACGGGGCAGAATCGACAAAAACTGTGAGTGTTGCTGACCGGCACATAAACGCACCCTGGGGTTAAGTTCGTTAATCGTGGAAATCACTCCGGGACCACAAGATAGTGAGTAATAGTTCACGAAATGGGCCAAAATCGGCCCAGACTGCGATTCTTAATGACCAACACGTAAGCACATCTTGGGGTTCGACAACCATGGAAATCTCTTTAGGACCCCAAAACAGTGAGTAATAGGCCACGAAATTGGCCAGAATTGGCCAAAACTGCGAGTGTTGATGACCGACACGTAAGCGCACCTCGGGGTTCAACAACTATGGAAATCGCTTCGGTACACCAAAACGACGAGTAATAGTCCACGAAATGGGTCAGAATTGGTCAAAACTTTGAGTGTTGACGACGGACACGTAAACGCATCCCGGGGATCGTCAATCGTGCAAATCGCTCTGGGACCCCAAAACAGTGAGCAATAGTACACGAAACGGACCAAAATCGGCAAAAATAGTGAGTGCTGATGACCGACACTTAAATGCACCCTGGGGTTCCTTAATTGGGGAAATCACTCCGAGACCTCAAAACAGTGAGTAATAGGCCATGAAACGGGGCAGAATCGACAAAAACTGTGAGTGTTGCGGACCGGCACATAAACGCACCCTGGGGTTAAGTTCGTTAATCGTGGAAATCACTCCGGGACCACAAGACAGTGAGTAATAGTCCATGAAACGGGCTAGAATCGGCCCAGACTGCGAGTCTTGAAGACCAACACATAAGCACACCATGGGGTCCGACAACCATGGAAATCACTTCGGGACCCCAAAACAGTGAGTAATAGTCCATGAAAGAGCCCAGAATCGGCCAAATTCGAGTGTTGATGACCGACACGTAAGCGCACCTTGGGATTCAACAACTATGGAAATCACTTCGGGACACCAAAACGGTGAGTAATAGTCCACTAAACGGGTCAGAATTGGCCAAAACTTTGAGTGTTGACGACGGACACGTAAACTCAACCTGGGGATCGTCAATCATGGAAATCGCTCTGGGTCCCCAAAACGGTGAGTAATAGTGCACGAAACAGACCAGAATCGGCCAAAATTGTGAGTGCTGATGACCGACACGTAAACGCACCCAGGGGTTCGTCAATCGTGGAAATCACTTCGGGAACCCAAAACTGAGTAATAGTCCAAGAAACTGGCCAAAATCGGCCCAGACTGCGATTCTTGACGACCAACACGTAAGCACATCTTGGGGTTCGACAACCATGGAAATCTCTTTAGGACCCCAAAACAGTGAGTAATAGGCCATGAAACAGGCCAGAATTGGCCAAAACTGCGAGTGTTGATGACCGACACGTAAGCGCACCTCGGGGTTCAACAACTATGGAAATCGCTTCGGTACACCAAAACGACGAGTAATAGTCCACGAAACGGGTCAGAATTGGCCAAAACTTTGAGTGTTGACGACGGACACGTAAACGCACCCCGGGGATCATCAATCGTGGAAATCGCTCTGGGACCCCAAAACAGTGAGTAATAGTACACGAAACGGACCAGAATCGGCCAAAATAGTGAGTGCTGATGACCGACACTTAAATGCACCCTGGGGTTCCTTAATCGGGGAAATCACTCCGAGACCTCAAAACAGTGAGTAATAGGCCATGAAACGGGGCAGAATCGACAAAAACTGTGAGTGTTGCTGACCGGCACATAAACGCACCCTGGGGTTAAGTTCGTTAATCGTGGAAATCACTTCGGGACCACAAGACAGTGAGTAATAGTCCACGAAACGGGCTAGAATCGGCCCAGACTGCGAGTCTTGACGACCAACACATAAGCACACCATGGGGTCCGACAACCATGGAAATCACTTCGGGACCCCAAAACAGTGAGTAATAGTCCATGAAAGAGCCCAGAATCGGCCAAAACTTCGAGTGTTGATGACCGACACGTAAGCGCACCTTGGGATTCAACAACTATGGAAATCACTTCGGGACACCAAAACGGTGAGTAATAGTTCACTAAACGGGTCAGAATTGGCCAAAACTTTGAGTGTTGACGACGGACACGTAAACTCAACCTGGGGATTGTCAATCGTGGAAATCGCTCTGGGTCCCCAAAACGGTGAGTAATAGTGCACGAAACAGACCAGAATCGGCCAAAATTGTGAGTGCTGATGACCGACACGTAAACGCACCCAGAGGTTCGTCAATCGTGGAAATCACTTCGGGAACCCAAAACTGAGTAATAGTCCAAGAAATGGGCCAAAATCGGCCCAGACTGCGATTCTTGACGACCAACACGTAAGCACACCTTGGGGTTCGACAACCATGGAAATCTCTTTAGGACCCCAAAACAGTGAGTAATAGGCCATGAAATAGGCCATAATTGGCCAAAACTGCGAGTGTTGATGACCGACACGTAAGCGCACCTCGGGGTTCAACAACTATGGAAATCGCTTCGGTACACCAAAACGACGAGTAATAGTCCACGAAACGGGTCGGAATTGGCCAAAACTTTGAGTGTTGACGACGGACACGTAAACGCACCCCGGGGATCGTCAATCGTGGAAATCGCTCTGGGACCCCAAAACAGTGAGTAATAGTACACGAAACGGACCAGAATCGGCCAAAATAGTGAGTGCTGATGATCGACACTTAAATGCACCCTGGGGTTCCTTAATCGGGGAAATCACTCCGAGACCTCAAAACAGTGAGTAATAGGCCATGAAACGGGGCAGAATCGACAAAAACTGTGAGTGTTGCTGACCGGCACATAAACGCACCCTGGGGTTAAGTTCGTTAATCGTGGAAATCACTCCGGGACCACAAGACAGTGAGTAATAGTCCATGAAACGGGCTAGAATCGGCCCAGACTGAGAGTCTTGAAGAGCAACACATAAGCACATCATGGGGTCCAACAACCATGGAAATCACTTCGGGACCCCAAAATAGTGAGTAATAGTCCATGAAAGAGCCCAGAATCGGCCAAAACTTCGAGTGTTGATGACTGACACGTAAGCGCACCTTGGGATTCAACAACTATGGAAATCACTTCGGGACACCAAAACGGTGAGTAATAGTTCACTAAACGGGTCAGAATTGGCCAAAACTTTGAGTTTTGACGACGGACACGTAAACTCAACCTGGGGATTGTCAATCGTGGAAATCGCTCTGGGTCCCCAAAACGGTGAGTAATAGTGCACGAAACAGACCAGAATCGGCCAAAATTGTGAGTGCTGATGACCGACACGTAAATGCACCCAGGGGTTCGTCAATCGTGGAAATCACTTCGGGAACCCAAAACTGAGTAATAGTCCAAGAAATGGGCCAAAATCGGCCCAGACTGCGATTCTTGACGACCAAAACGTAAGCACATCTTGGGGTTCGACAACCATGGAAATCTCTTTAGGACCCCAAAACAGTGAGTAATAGGCCATGAAATAGGCCAGAATTGGCCAAAACTGCGAGTGTTGATGACCGACACGTAAGCGCACCTCGGGGTTCAACAACTATGGAAATCGCTTCGGTACACCAAAACGACGAGTAATAGTCCACGAAACGGGTCAGAATTGGCCAAAACTTTGAGTGTTGACGACGGACACGTAAACGCACCCCGAGGATCATTAATCGTGGAAATCGCTCTGGGACCCCAAAACAGTGAGTAATAGTACACGAAACGGACCAGAATCGGCCAAAATAGTGAGTGCTGATGACCGACACTTAAATGCACCCTGGGGTTCCTTAATCGGGGAAATCACTCCGAGACCTCAAAACAATGAGTAATAGGCCATGAAACGGGGCAGAATCGACAAAAACTGTGAGTGTTGCTGACCGGCACATAAACGCACCCTGGGGTTAAGTTCGTTAATCGTGGAAATCACTCCGGGACCACAAGACAGTGAGTAATAGTCCACGAAACGGGCTAGAATTGGCCCAGACTGCGAGTCTTGACGACCAACACATAAGCACACCATGGGGTCCGACAACCATGGAAATCACTTCGGGACCCCAAAACAGTGAGTAATAGTCCATGAAAGAGCCCAGAATCGGCCAAAACTGCGAGTGTTGATGACCGACACGTAAGCGCACCTTGGGATTCAACAACTATGGAAATCACTTCGGGACACCAAAACGGTGAGTAATAGTTCACTAAACGGGTCAGAATTGGCCAAAACTTTGAGTGTTGACGACGGACACGTAAACTCAACCTGGGGATTGTCAATCGTGGAAATCGCTCTGGGTCCCCAAAATGGTGAGTAATAGTGCACGAAACAGACCAGAATCGGCCAAAATTGTGAGTGCTGATGACCGACACGTAAACGCACCCAGAGGTTCGTCAATCGTGGAAATCACTTCGGGAACCCAAAACTGAGTAATAGTCCAAGAAATGGGCCAAAATCGGTCCAGACTGCGATTCTTGACGACCAACACGTAAGCACACCTTGGGGTTCGACAACCATGGAAATCTCTTTAGGACCCCAAAACAGTGAGTAATAGGCCATGAAATAGGCCATAATTGGCCAAAACTGCGAGTGTTGATGACCGACACGTAAGCGCACCTCGGGGTTCAACAACTATGGAAATCGCTTCGGTACACCAAAACGACGAGTAATAGTCCACGAAACGGGTCGGAATTGGCCAAAACTTTGAGTGTTGACGACGGACACGTAAACGCACCCCGGGGATCGTCAATCGTGGAAATCGCTCTGGGACCCCAAAACAGTGAGTAATAGTACACGAAACGGACCAGAATCGGCCAAAATAGTGAGTGCTGATGATCGACACTTAAATGCACCCTGGGGTTCCTTAATCGGGGAAATCACTCCGAGACCTCAAAACAGTGAGTAATAGGCCATGAAACGGGGCAGAATCGACAAAAACTGTGAGTGTTGCTGACCGGCACATAAACGCACCCTGGGGTTAAGTTCGTTAATCGTGGAAATCACTCCGGGACCAAAAGACAGTGAGTAATAGTCCACGAAACGGGCTAGAATCGGCCCAGACTGAGAGTCTTGAAGAGCAACACATAAGCACATCATGGGGTCCGACAACCATGGTAATCACTTCGGGACCCCAAAACAGTGAGTAATAGTCCATGAAAGAGCCCAGAATCGGCCAAAACTTCGAGTGTTGATGACCGACACGTAAGCGCACCTTGGGATTCAACAACTATGGAAATCACTTCGGGACACCAAAACGGTGAGTAATAGTTCACTAAACGGGTCAGAATTGGCCAAAACTTTGAGTTTTGACGACGGACACGTAAACTCAACCTGGGGATTGTCAATCGTGGAAATCGCTCTGGGTCCCCAAAACGGTGAGTAATAGTGCACGAAACAGACCAGAATCGGCCAAAATTATGAGTGCTGATGACCGACACGTAAATGCACCCAGGGGTTCGTCAATCGTGGAAATCACTTCGGGAACCCAAAACTGAGTAATAGTCCAAGAAATGGGCCAAAATCGGCCCAGACTGCGATTCTTGACGACCAACATGTAAGCACATCTTGGGGTTCGACAACCATGGAAATCTCTTTAGGACCCCAAAACAGTGAGTAATAGGCCATGAAATAGGCCATAATTGGCCAAAACTGCGAGTGTTGATGACCGACACGTAAGCGCACCTCGGGGTTCAACAACTATGGAAATCGCTTCGGTACACCAAAACGACGAGTAATAGTCCACGAAACGGGTCAGAATTGGCCAAAACTTTCAGTGTTGACGACGGACACGTAAACGCACCCCGGGGATCGTCAATAGTGGAAATCGCTCTGGGACCCCAAAACAGTGAGTAATAGTACACGAAACGGACCAGAATCGGCCAAAATAGTGAGTGCTGATGACCGACACTTAAATGCACCCTGGGGTTCCTTAATCGGGGAAATCACTCCGAGACCTCAAAACAGTGAGTAATAGGCCATGAAACGGGGCAGAATCGACAAAAACTGTGAGTGTTGCTGACCGGCACATAAACGCACCCTCGGGTTAAGTTCGTTAATCGTGGAAATCACTCCGGGACCACAAGACAGTGAGTAATAGTCCACGAAACGGGCTAGAATCGGCCCAGACTGCGAGTCTTGAAGACCAACACATAAGCACACCATGGGGTCCGACAACCATGGAAATCACTTCGGGACCCCAAAACAGTGAGTAATAGTCCATGAAAGAGCCCAGAATCGGCCAAAACTTCGAGTGTTGATGACCGACACGTAAGCGCACCTTGGGATTCAACAAGTATGGAAATCACTTCGGGACACCAAAACGGTGAGTAATAGTCCACTAAACGGGTCAGAATTGGCCAAAACTTTGAGTGTTGACGACGGACACGTAAACTCAACCAGGGGATCGTCAATCGTGGAAATTGCTCTGGGTCCCCAAAACGGTGAGTAATAGTGCACGAAACAGACCAGAATCGGCCAAAATTGTGAGTGCTGATGACCGACACGTAAACGCACCCAGGGGTTCGTCAATCGTGGAAATCACTTCGGGAACCCAAAACCGAGTAATAGTCCAAGAAACGGGCCAAAATCGGCCCAGACTGCGATTCTTGACGACCAACACGTAAGCACATCTTGGGGTTCGACAACCATGGAAATCTCTTTAGGACCCCAAAACAGTGAGTAATAGGCCATGAAACAGGCCAGAATTGGCCAAAACTGCGAGTGTTGATGACCGACACGTAAGCGCACCTCGGGGTTCAACAACTATGGAAATCGCTTCGGTACACCAAAACGACGAGTAATAGTCCACGAAACGGGTCAGAATTGGCCAAAACTTTGAGTGTTGACGACGGACACGTAAACGCACCCCGGGGATCGTCAATAGTGGAAATCGCTCCGGGACCCCAAAACAGTGAGTAATAGTACACGAAACGGACCAGAATCGGCCAAAATAGTGAGTGCGGATGACCGACACATAAATGCACCCTGGGGTTCCTTAATCGGGGAAATCACTCCGAGACCTCAAAACAGTGAGTAATAGGCCATGAAACGGGGCAGAATCGACAAAAACTGTGAGTGTTGCTGACCGGCACATAAACGCACCCTGGGGTTAAGTTCGTTAATCGTGGAAATCACTCCGGGACCACAAGACAGTGAGTAATAGTCCACGAAACGGGCTAGAATCGGCCCAGACTGCGGGTCTTGAAGAGCAACACATAAGCACATCATGGGGTCCGACAACCATGGAAATCACTTCGGGACCCCAAAACAGTGAGTAATAGTCCATGAAAGAGCCCAGAATCGGCCAAAACTTCGAGTGTTGATGGCCGACACGTAAGCGCACCTTGGGATTCAACAACTATGGAAATCGCTTCGGTACACCAAAACGACGAGTAATAGTCCACGAAACGGGTCAGAATTGGTCAAAACTTTGAGTGTTGACGACGGACACGTAAACTCAACCTGGGGATTGTCAATCGTGGAAATCGCTCTGGGTCCCCAAAACGGTGAGTAATAGTGCACGAAACAGACCAGAATCGGCCAAAATTGTGAGTGCTGATGACCGACACGTAAACGCACCCAGGGGTTCGTCAATCGTGGAAATCACTTCGGGAACCCAAAACTGAGTAATAGTCCAAGAAATGGGCCAAAATCGGCCCAGACTGCGATTCTTGACGACCAACACGTAAGCACACCTTGGGGTTCGACAACCATGGAAATCTCTTTAGGACCCCAAAACAGTGAGTAATAGGCCATGAAATAGGCCAGAATTGGCCAAAACTGCGAGTGTTGATGACCGACACGTAAGCGCACCTCGGGGTTCTACAACTATGGAAATCGCTTCGGTACACCAAAACGACGAGTAATAGTCCACGAAACGGGTCAGAATTGGCCAAAACTTTGAGTGTTGACGACGGACACGTAAACGCACCCCGGGGATCATCAATCGTGGAAATCGCTCTGGGACCCCAAAACAGTGAGTAATAGTACACGAAACGGACCAGAATCGGCCAAAATAGTGAGTGCTGATGACCGACACTTAAATGCGCCCTGGGGTTCCTTAATCGGGGAAATCACTCCGAGACCTCAAAACAGTGAGTAATAGGCCATGAAACGGGGCAGAATCGACAAAAACTGTGAGTGTTGCTAACCGGCACATAAACGCACCCTGGGGTTAAGTTCGTTAATCGTGGAAATCACTCCGGGACCACAAGACAGTGAGTAATAGTCCACGAAACGGGCTAGAATCGGCCCAGACTGCGATTCTTGACGACCAACACATAAGCACACCATGGGGTCCGACAACCATGGAAATCACTTCGGGACCCCAAAACAGTGAGTAATAGTCCATGAAAGAGCCCAGAATCGGCCAAAACTTCGAGTGTTGATGACCGACACGTAAGCGCACCTTGGGATTCAACAACTATGGAAATCGCTTCGGGACACCAAAACGGTGAGTAATAGTCCACTAAACGGGTCAGAATTGGCCAAAAACTTTGAGTGTTGACGACGGACACGTAAACTCAACCTGGGGATTGTCAATCGTGGAAATCGCTCTAGGTCCCCAAAACAGTGAGTAATAGTACACGAAACGGACCAGAATCGGCCAAAATAGTGAGTGCGGATGACCGACACATAAATGCACCCTGGGGTTCCTTAATCGGGGAAATCACTCCGAGACCTCAAAACAGTGAGTAATAGGCCATGAAACGGGGCAGAATCGACAAAAACTGTGAGTGTTGCTGACCGGCACATAAACGCACCCTGGGGTTAAGTTCGTTAATCGTGGAAATCACTCCGGGACCACAAGACAGTGAGTAATAGTCCACGAAACGGGCTAGAATCGGCCCAGACTGCGGGTCTTGAAGAGCAACACATAAGCACATCATGGGGTCCGACAACCATGGAAATCACTTCGGGACCCCAAAACAGTGAGTAATAGTCCATGAAAGAGCCCAGAATCGGCCAAAACTTCGAGTGTTGATGGCCGACACGTAAGCGCACCTTGGGATTCAACAACTATGGAAATCACTTCGGGACACCAAAACGGTGAGTAATAGTTCACTAAACGGGTCAGAATTGGCCAAAACTTTGAGTGTTGACGATGGACACGTAAACTCAACCTGGGGATTGTCAATCGTGGAAATCGCTCTGGGTCCCCAAAACGGTGAGTAATAGTGCACGAAACAGACCAGAATCGGCCAAAATTGTGAGTGCTGATGACCGACACGTAAACGCACCCAGGGGTTCGTCAATCGTGGAAATCACTTCGGGAACCCAAAACTGAGTAATAGTCCAAGAAATGGGCCAAAATCGGCCCAGACTGCGATTCTTGACGACCAACACGTAAGCACAACTTGGGGTTCGACAACCATGGAAATCTCTTTAGGACCCCAAAACAGTGAGTAATAGGCCATGAAATAGGCCAGAATTGGCCAAAACTGCGGGTGTTGATGACCGACACGTAAGCGCACCTCGGGGTTCTACAACTATGGAAATCGCTTCGGTACACCAAGACGACGAGTAATAGTCCACGAAACGGGTCAGAATTGGCCAAAACTTTCAGTGTTGACGACGGACACGTAAATGCACCCCGGGGATCATCAATCGTGGAAATCGCTCTGGGACCCCAAAACAGTGAGTAATAGTACACGAAACGGACCAGAATCGGCCAAAATAGTGAGTGCTGATGATCGACACTTAAATGCACCCTGGGGTTCCTTAATTGGGGAAATCACTCCGAGACCTCAAAACAGTGAGTAATAGGCCATGAAACGGGGCAGAATTGACAAAAACTGTGAGTGTTGCTGACCGGCACATAAACGCACCCTGGGGTTAAGCTCGTTAATCGTGGAAATCACTCCGGGACCACAAGACAGTGAGTAATAGTCCACGAAATGGGCCAAAATCGGCCCAGACTGCGATTCTTAACGACCAACACGTAAGCACATCTTGGGGTTCGACAACCATGGAAATCTCTTTAGGACCCCAAAACAGTGAGTAATAGGCCATGAAATTGGCCAGAATTGGCCAAAACTGCGAGTGTTGATGACCGACACGTAAGCGCACCTCGGGGTTCAACAACTATGGAAATCGCTTCGGTACACCAAAACGACGAGTAATAGTCCACGAAACGGGTCGGAATTTGTCAAAACTTTGAGTGTTGACGACGGACACGTAAACGCATCCCGGGGATCGTCAATCGTGGAAATCGCTCTGGGACCCCAAAACGGTGAGTAATAGTACACGAAACGGACCAGAATCGGCCAAAATAGTGAGTGCTGATGACCGACACATAAATGCACCCTGGGGTTCCTTAATCGGGGAAATCACTCCGAGACCTCAAAACAGTGAGTAATAGGCCATGAAACGGGGCAGAATCGACAAAAACTGTGAGTGTTGCTGACCGGCACATAAACGCACCCTGGGGTTAAGTTCGTTAATCGTGGAAATCACTCCGGGACCACAAGACAGTGAGTAATAGTCCACGAAACGGGCTAGAATCGGCCCAGACTGCGGGTCTTGAAGAGCAACACATAAGCACATCATGGGGTCCGACAACCATGGAAATCACTTCGGGACCCCAAAACAGTGAGTAATAGTCCATGAAAGAGCCCAGAATCGGCCAAAACTTCGAGTGTTGATGGCCGACACGTAAGCGCACCTTGGGATTCAACAACTATGGAAATCACTTCGGGACACCAAAACGGTGAGTAATAGTTCACTAAACGGGTCAGAATTGGCCAAAACTTTGAGTGTTGACGACGGACACGTAAACTCAACCTAGGGATTGTCAATCGTGCAAATCGCTCTGGGTCCCCAAAACGGTGAGTAATAGTGCACGAAACAGACCAGAATCGGCCAAAATTGTGAGTGCTGATGACCGACACGTAAACGCACCCAGGGGTTCGTCAATCGTGGAAATCACTTCGGGAACCCAAAACTGAGTAATAGTCCAAGAAATGGGCCAAAATCGGCCCAGACTGCGATTCTTGACGACCAACACGTAAGCACACCTTGGGGTTCGACAACCATGGAAATCTCTTTAGGACCCCAAAACAGTGAGTAATAGGCCATGAAATAGGCCAGAATTGGACAAAACTGCGAGTGTTGATGACCGACACATAAGCGCACCTCGGGGTTCAACAACTATGGAAATCGCTTCGGTACACCAAAACGACGAGTAATAGTCCACGAAACGGGTCAGAATTGGCCAAAACTTTGAGTGTTGACGACGGACACGTAAACGCACCCCGGGGATCGTCAATAGTGCAAATCGCTCTGGGACCCCAAAACAGTGAGTAATAGTACACGAAACGGACCAGAATCGGCCAAAATAGTGAGTGCTGATGACCGACACTTAAATGCACCCTGGGGTTCCTTAATCGGGGAAATCACTCCGAGACCTCAAAACAATGAGTAATAGGCCATGAAACGGGGCAGAATCGACAAAAACTGTGAGTGTTGCTGACCGGCACATCAACGCACCCTGGGGTTAAGTTCGTTAATCGTGGAAATCACTCCGGGACCACAAGACAGTGAGTAATAGTCCACGAAACGGGCTAGAATCGGCCCAGACTGCGGGTCTTGAAGAGCAACACATAAGCACATCATGGGGTCCGACAACCATGGAAATCACTTTGGGACCCCAAAACAGTGAGTAATAGTCCATGAAAGAGCCCAGAATCGGCCAAAACTTCGAGTGTTGATGGCCGACACGTAAGCGCACCTTGGGATTCAACAACTATGGAAATCACTTCGGGACACCAAAACGGTGAGTAATAGTTCACTAAACGGGTCAGAATTGGCCAAAACTTTGAGTGTTGACGACGGACACGTAAACTCAACCTGGGGATTGTCAATCGTGGAAATCGCTCTGGGTCCCCAAAACGGTGAGTAATAGTGCACGAAACAGACCAGAATCGGCCAAAATTGTGAGTGCTGATGACCGACACGTAAACGCACCCAGAGGTTCGTCAATCGTGGAAATCACTTCGGGAACCCAAAACTGAGTAATAGTCCAAGAAATGGGCCAAAATCGGCCCAGACTGCGATTCTTGACGACCAACACGTAAGCACACCTTGGGGTTCGACAACCATGGAAATCTCTTTAGGACCCCAAAACAGTGAGTAATAGGCCATGAAATAGGACAGAATTGGCCAAAACTGCGAGTGTTGATGACCGACACGTAAGCGCACCTCGGGGTTCAACAACTATGGAAATCGCTTCGGTACACCAAAACGACGAGTAATAGTCCATGAAACGGGTCAGAATTGGCCAAAACTTTGAGTGTTGACGACGGACACGTAAACGCACCCCGGGGATCATCAATCGTGGAAATCGCTCTGGGACCCCAAAACAGTGAGTAATAGTACACGAAACGGACCAGAATCGGCCAAAATAGTGAGTGCTGATGATCGACACTTAAATGCACCCTGGGGTTCCTTAATCGGGGAAATCACTCCGAGACCTCAAAACAATGAGTAATAGGCCATGAAACGGGGCAGAATCGACAAAAACTGTGAGTGTTGCTGACCGGCACATAAACGCACCCTGGGGTTAAGTTCGTTAATCGTGGAAATCACTCCGGGACCACAAGACAGTGAGTAATAGTCCACGAAACGGGCTAGAATCGGCCCAGACTGAGAGTCTTGAAGAGCAACACATAAGCACATCATGGGGTCCGACAACCATGGAAATCACTTCGGGACCCCAAAACAGTGAGTAATAGTCCATGAAAGAGCCCAGAATCGGCCAAAACTTCGAGTGTTGATGGCCGACACGTAAGCGCACCTTGGGATTCAACAACTATGGAAATCACTTCGGGACACCAAAACGGTGAGTAATAGTTCACTAAACGGGTCAGAATTGGCCAAAACTTTGAGTGTTGACGACGGACACGTAAACTCAACCTGGGGATTGTCAATCGTGGAAATCGCTCTGGGTCCCCAAAACGGTGAGTAATAGTGCACGAAACAGACCAGAATCGGCCAAAAATTGTGAGTGCTGATGACCGACACGTAAACGCACCCAGAGGTTCGTCAATCGTGGAAATCACTTCGGGAACCCAAAACTGAGTAATAGTCCAAGAAATGGGCCAAAATCGGCCCAGACTGCGATTCTTGACGACCAACACGTAAGCACACCTTGGGGTTCGACAACCATGGAAATCTCTTTAGGACCCCAAAACAGTGAGTAATAGGCCATGAAATAGGACAGAATTGGCCAAAACTGCGAGTGTTGATGACCGACACGTAAGCGCACCTCGGGGTTCAACAACTATGGAAATCGCTTCGGTACACCAAAACGACGAGTAATAGTCCACGAAACGGGTCAGAATTGGCCAAAACTTTGAGTGTTGACGACGGACACGTAAACGCACCCCGGGGATCATCAATCGTGGAAATCGCTCTGGGACCCCAAAACAGTGAGTAATAGTACACGAAACGGACCAGAATCGGCCAAAATAGTGAGTGCTGATGACCGACACTTAAATGCACCCTGGGGTTCCTTAATCGGGGAAATCACTCCGAGACCTCAAAACAATGAGTAATAGGCCATGAAACGGGGCAGAATCGACAAAAACTGTGAGTGTTGCTGACCGGCACATAAACGCACCCTGGGGTTAAGTTCGTTAATCGTGGAAATCACTCCGGGACCACAAGACAGTGAGTAATAGTCCACGAAACGGGCTAGAATCGGCCCAGACTGAGAGTCTTGAAGAGCAACACATAAGCACATCATGGGGTCCGACAACCATGGAAATCACTTCGGGACCCCAAAACAGTGAGTAATAGTCCATGAAAGAGCCCAGAATCGGCCAAAACTTCGAGTGTTGATGGCCGACACGTAAGCGCACCTTAGGATTCAACAACTATGGAAATCACTTCGGGACACCAAAACGGTGAGTAATAGTTCACTAAACGGGTCAGAATTGGCCAAAACTTTGAGTGTTGACGACGGACACGTAAACTCAACCTGGGGATTGTCAATCGTGGAAATCGCTCTGGGTCCCCAAAACGGTGAGTAATAGTGCACGAAACAGACCAGAATCGTCCAAAATTGTGAGTGCTGATGACCGACACGTAAACGCACCCAGGGGTTCGTCAATCGTGGAAATCACTTCGGGAACCCAAAACTGAGTAATATTCCAAGAAATGGGCCAAAATCGGCCCAGACTGCGATTCTTGACGACCAACACGTAAGCACACCTTGGGGTTCGACAACCATGGAAATCTCTTTAGGACCCCAAAACAGTGAGTAATAGGCCATGAAATAGGCCAGAATTGGCCAAAACTGCGAGTGTTGATGACCGACACGTAAGCGCACCTCGGGGTTCAACAAATATGGAAATCGCTTCGGTACACCAAAACGACGAGTAATAGTCCACGAAACGGGTCAGAATTGGCCAAAACTTTCAGTGTTGACGACGGACACGTAAACGCACCCCGGGGATCGTCAATAGTGCAAATCGCTCTGGGACCCCAAAACAGTGAGTAATAGTACACGAAACGGACCAGAATCGGCCAAAATAGTGAGTGATGATGACCGACACTTAAATGCACCCTGGGGTTCCTTAATCGGGGAAATCACTCCGAGACCTCAAAACAGTGAGTAATAGGCCATGAAACGGGGCAGAATCGACAAAAACTGTGAGTGTTGCTGACCGGCACATAAACGCACCCTGGGGTTAAGTTCGTTAATCGTGGAAATCACTCCGGGACCACAAGACAGTGAGTAATAGTCCACGAAACGGGCTAGAATCGGCCAAGACTGCGGGTCTTGAAGAGCAACACATAAGCACATCATGGGGTCCGACAACCATGGAAATCACTTCGGGACCCCAAAACCGTGAGTAATAGTCCATGAAAGAGCCCAGAATCGGCCAAAACTTCGAGTGTTGATGGCCGACACGTAAGCGCACCTTGGGATTCAACAACTATGGAAATCACTTCGGGACACCAAAACGGTGAGTAATAGTTCACTAAACGGGTCAGAATTGGCCAAAACTTTGAGTGTTGACGACGGACACGTAAACTCAACCTGGGGATTGTCAATCGTGGAAATCGCTCTGGGTCCCCAAAACGGTGAGTAATAGTGCACGAAACAGACCAGAATCGGCCAAAATTGTGAGTGCTGATGACCGACACGTAAACGCACCCAGGGGTTCGTCAATCGTGGAAATCACTTCGGGAACCCAAAACTGAGTAATAGTCCAAGAAATGGGCCAAAATCGGCCCAGACTGCGATTCTTGACGACCAACACGTAAGCACACCTTGGGGTTCGACAACCATGGAAATCTCTTTAGGACCCCAAAA
>NW_021289206.1:0-1116 GCF_002162155.2 Triticum dicoccoides
ATGACGAGTTTCCGTATGAAACCCTGATACTTCGAAAGAGATTGTCTGTTTTGTACACGAAGTGCATCCAGTTTTTGCCGTAACCCTCTTACTTTCTCGCACATGCTATGTGGGTGAAATGATGATACCATGCCAACTTGGAATCTTTCAGAGTTCATTTCAAATGCATTTCAATTTCATGGTCTCATAGCTCAAAATAATCAGTAAATGCATGAAAAATAACAAATGTAGTCAGAAAGGGTTGTAAATTGATGATGTGGCTTTCAATGGTTCATTTTGAACACAGAAAAACTATGGAGTTCAAATAAGTTCAAAAAAATGAAAACCCTTTGTAACAGACGAGTTTCCGTATGAAACCCTGATACTTCGAAAGAGATTGTCCGTTTTGTACACGAAGTGCATCCAGTTTTTGCCGTAACCCTCTCTACGTTCTCGCACGTGCTATGTGGATGAAATCATGATACCATGTCAACTTGGAACCTTTTCAGAGTTCATTTTAAATGCTTTTCAATTTCATAGTCTTATAGCTAGAAATAATCAGTAAATGCATGAAAAATAACAAATGTAGTCACAAAGAGTTGTAAATTGATGATGTGGCTTTGAATGGTGCATTTTGAACACAGAATAACTATGGAGTTCAAATAAGTTCAAGAAAATGAAATCCCTTTGTAACAGACGAGTTTCCGTATGAAACCCTGATACTTCGAAAGAGATTGCCCGTTTTGTACACGAAGCGCATCCAGTTTTTGCCGTAACCCTCTCTACTTTCTCGCACATGCTATGTGGGTGAAATGATGATACCATGCCAACTTGGAACCTTTTCAGAGTTCATTTCAAATGCTTTTCAATTTCATGGTCTTATAGCTAGAAATAATCAGTAAATGCATGAAAAATAACAAATGTAGTCAGAAAGGGTTGTAAATTGATGATGTGGCTTTCAATGGTGCATTTTGAACACGAAAAACAATGGAGTTCAAATCAGTTCAAAAAAATGAAATCCCTTTGTAACAGACGAGTTTCCGTATGAAACCCTGATCCTTCGAAAGAGATTGTCCGTTTTGTACATGAAGTGCATCCAGTTTTTGCCGTAACCCTCTCTACGTTCTCGCACATGCT
>NW_021289207.1:0-1154 GCF_002162155.2 Triticum dicoccoides
AGGTAATGTCGCCACTGTTTTAGCGCATGAATGACAGCAGCAAGTTCGAGGTCGTGAACTGGGTAGTTCTCTTCGTGAGGGCGCAATTGCCGAGAGGCATAAGCAACCACTTTGCGCTCTTGCATTAGGACACAGCCTAGTCCTTGACGGGAAGCGTCGCAGTAAATGACGAAGTCCTTCTTAGTATCAGGAGGAGCTAGTACTGGGGCAGAAGTTAACTTGTCCTTGAGTGCCTGGAAACTTTCCTGACATTTATCTGTCCATTGGAACTTGACGCCCTTATGCAATAGGTTAGTCAGAGGCCTGGCAATCTTGGAGAAGTTCTCGACGAATCGACGGCAGTAGCTGGCGAGACCGAGAAAACTTCTGACTTGCTTAACGTTCTTCGGAGGAGTCCAATCGAGAATAGCCTGAACTCGTTCAGGGTTGACGGCAATACCATCCTTAGAGATGACATGCCCAAGATAGTTTACTTCGGGAAGCCAGAATTCACATTTGGAGAACTTGGCATAAAGTTGATGCTCTCGTAGCTTTTCCAGCACGAGGCGAAGATGTTCAGCATGTTCCTCTTCGTTCTTGGAAAATACCAGAATATCATCCAGATAAACCACGACGAACTTGTCGAGGTAATCCATGAATATATAGTTCATCAGGCGAGAGAAGGTGGCTGGAGCATTGGTTAAGCTGAAAGACATGACGGTGTACTCGTATGAACCATAACGAGTCACAAAGGCGGTCTTGGGGATATCTTCCTCACGAACACGGATCTGGTGGTAACCCAACCTCAAGTCGAGTTTAGAGAACACTGATGATCCAGCCAATTGATCATACAGATCATTGATCCGAGGAAGAGGATACTTATTCTGAATGGTAGCTTGGTTTATAGGACGGTAGTCTTGGACCAATCGGTTTGTCCCATCTTTCTTCTTGACAAAGAGAGAAGGTGCTCCCCAAGGAGAGCAACTTGGGCGAATGAAACCACTTTGAAGAGATTTATCGATTTCCTCCTTAAGCTCAAGGAGTTCATGCGGCGGCATCTTATAGGGTCGCTTGGCTATAGGAGTGGTGCCCGGTTTCAAGTCGATGACGAATTCGACAGCTCTAGCAGGGGGAATCCCTGGGAGTTCTTCAGGAAAGACGTCTAGGAATTCACG
>NW_021289208.1:0-534 GCF_002162155.2 Triticum dicoccoides
GGGCTCGTTTTGTGGCACTCGCAGTTTTGGCCGATTCTGGCCCGTTTCATGGACTATTACTCACAGGTTTGGGGTCCCGGAGTGCTTTCCTTGATTAACAAACCCCGGGGTGCGTTTACGTATCGGTCATCAACACTCATGGTTTTTGTCGATTCTGACTCGTTTCGTGGACTATTACTCACCGTTTTGGGGTCCCGAAGAGATTTCCATAGTTGTTGAACCCCTAGGTGCGCTTACATGTATGTCATCAGCAATCGCAGTTTGGGCCGATTTTTGGCCCATTTCTTGGACTATTACTTAGTTTTGGGGGTCCTGGAGTGATTTTTACAATTTACGAACCCCGTTGTGTGTTTATGTTTCGGTCATCAACACTCACAATTTTGGCCGATTCTGGTCCGTTTCGTGCACTATTACTCGCTGCTTTGGGGTCCCAGAGCGATTTCCATGGTTGTTGAACTCCAAGGTGCACTTGCGTGTCTGTCATCAACATTCATAGTTTTTGCCAATTCTGGCCCGTTTCTTGGACTATTACTC
>NW_021289209.1:0-615 GCF_002162155.2 Triticum dicoccoides
GCATAAACGTCCAGAACGTAAGTAGAGTGTGGACTAGATCAAGTTGGACGCTAACATCTGGTATCAGAGCCAGCATCGTCATGCCTTCCTGAGGGGCTTCTCAGGGGGATGGGATGTTAGGGCTGTTGTCCACCGATGGAGGCTGGCTTGATTTAGTCCCACCTTGCTTACGGGAGGAGGCCATGACCAACTTATAAGGGAGAGTATCCCTCCTCCTTTCAGTCCAGGCTTTTGGGATGGAGTGGGCTCTCTGCTGAATGTTGACCCATGTGCGCATAAACGTCCAGAACGTAAGTAGAGTATGGACTAGATCAAGTTGGACGCTAACATCTGGTATATTGTTAGTGTCCCAGGCCCAGCTCCCAACCTCCGGCATATGTTCGGACGTTTCCGGTGCGCATCGGACACACCACACAAGCAAAGGGCCCACCACATCCCAAAAGACTAGCCTGAAGGGAGTGTGGCACTCCTCCTTATAAGGTGGTCCTAGCCCCCTCCCATATCTGAGGTGGGACTAAAGTCACTCGCAACACCCAATGGCCAGCGTCTCTGACACCCCATCCCCCTAAATAGGGCGGACTGGGGCCCAGCTCTGATACCAATTGTTAGCGTCCC
>NW_021289210.1:0-907 GCF_002162155.2 Triticum dicoccoides
GCGCGGCGTCCGGGCGGCGTTCGGGCGGCGAGGAGAGGGCGAGGGAGGGAGAGGGCGAGGGCGAGGGCGAGGGCGAGGGCAGCGGCGGCGGCGGCGGTGGATCGAGAGGGAGAGAACTGGCGAGGGGGATCGGGCGAAGGGGGATCGGGCGAAGGGGGGATCGGGCGAAGGGGGGCCACAATACTAATGGCGCACCTCACCGTGGTGCGCCACTAGCATGTCCATACTAATGGCGCACCTCACCGTGGTGCGCCATTAGTATTTTTTTTATTTCAACTCGAGCCAAAAGGTTATGTAGTACCAGAACCTATCTATGTCAAGCCCACTCTACTAGCTTGACTGGTCAGCAGCCAGTTCTCACACCAGGAGGTCCTGGGTTCGACTCCCAGGCTCCACAAATTTTTTTAGCATTTAAAAAGCTGTTTGATACTTATTTATGTTTAAATATGTTCAAACTTGTTTAAATAATAACAGTAATATTTTTTTATAAGACAGTAGCATTTAAAAAGCTGTTTGATACTAATTTTTTTTATAAGACGGTGCGCGGGGTGCGGGGGGTCGGCGGCGGCGGTTGAGTAGGGGAATCGAGGGTGCGGGGGGTCGGCGGCGGCGGCCGGTGGACTGGGAGGGTGCTCGGCGGCGAGGGGGGCCGGATCTGGCGAGGTGGGATAGCGATCGAGATGGAGGGGGATCGAGATCGAGTGTCCATGAAATTTAAAAATATTCATGATAGTTCAAAAAGTACCCATGAAATACAATCGAGAAATGAAGGCTACGATTTAAATACAATCGATCTTAGCTAGCTATCTGTTCACAATCTTCTTGCCCTTCTTTTTCACAAATGGAGTTCTTCTGTGGAACGGACGTCCTTTAGGTAGGGTGGTCCTGCTTCTTCTTGTGGTGTATG
>NW_021289211.1:0-2718 GCF_002162155.2 Triticum dicoccoides
TGTGGGTTGCTAGTAGTGTTGATTACTCCTTGTAGTTGATGCTAGTTGGTTTATTTGGTGGAAGATCATATGTTTAGATCCTTTATGCATATTAATACCCCTCTGATTATGAACATGAATATGATTTGTGAGTAGTTACGTTTGTTCCCGAGGACATGGGAGAAGTCTTGCTATAAGTAGTCATGTGAATTTGCTATTCGTTCGATATTTTGATGAGATGTATGTTGTCTCTCCTCTAGTGGTGTTATGCGAACGTCGACTACATGACACTTCACCATTTTTTGGTCCTAGAGGAAGGCATTGGGAAGTAATAAGTAGATGATGGGTTGCTAGAGTGACAGAAGTTTAAACCCTAGTTTATGCGTCGCTTCGTAAGGGGCTGATTTGGATCCATATGTTTCATGATGTGGTTAGGTTTACCTTAATACTTCTTTTGTAGTTGCGGATGCTTGCAATAGGAGATAATCATAAGTGGGATGATTGTCCAAGAAAGGGCAGCACCCAAGCACCGGTCCACCCACATACGAAATTATCAAAGTAACGAACGCGAATCATATGAGCGTGATGAAAACTAGCTTGACGATAATTCCCATGTGTCCTCGGGTGCGCTTTTCTCTATATAAGAGTTTGTCCAGGCTTGTACTTTGCTACAAAAAGGATTGGGACATCTTGCTGCACCTTATTTACTTTCATTACTTGTTACCCGTAATAAATTACCTTATCACAAAACTATCTGTTACTGATAATTTCAGTGCTTGCAGAGAATACCTTGCTGAAAACCGCTTATCATTTCCTTCTGCTCCTTGTTGGGTTCGACACTCTTACTTATTGAAAGGAGTACGATAGATCCCCTATACTTGTGGGTCATCAAGACTCTTTTCTGGTGCCATTGCCGGGGAGTGAAGCGCCTTTGGTAGGTGGAATTTGGTAGGGAAAAATTTATATAGTGTGCTGAAATTTACTGTCACTTGTTACTGTGGAAAGTAATCCTTTGAGGGGCTTGTTCGGGGTATCTTCACCCCGACCAGTAGAGCAAAGAGTTGCTCCTCAACCTACTGAACCTACTGAAAATGTTTACTTTGAAATTCCTTCGGGTATGATAGAGAAACTGCTAGCTAATCCTTTTACATGAGATGGAACATTACATCCCGATTTGCACCTAATCTATGTGGATGAAGTTTGTGTATTATTTAAGCTTGCAGGTATGCCCGAGGATGTTATCAATAAGAAGGTCTTCCATTTATCTTTGAAGGGAGAGACATTGACATGGATTAGGCTATGTGATGATATGAGAACATGGAACTACAACAGATTGAAATTGGAATTTCATCAGAAGTTTTATCCTATGAATCTTGTTCTTCGTGATCGTAATTATATATATAATTTTTGGCCCCGCGAAGGAGAAAGCATCTCTCAAGATTGGGGGAGGCTTAAGTCAATGTTATATTCATGCCCCAATCATGAGCTCTCAAGAGAAATGATTATTCAGAATTTTTATGCTCGACTTTCTCTCTATAATCGCTCCATGCTCGATACTTCTTGTACTGGATCTTTTATGATGAAGACTATTGAATTGAAATGGGATTTATTGGAAATAATTAAACGCAACTCTGAAGATTGGGATCTCGATGAAGGTAAGGAGTCAGGTATAACACCTAAGTTTGATTGTGTTAAATCTTTTATGGATACCGATGTTTTCCGTGAATTTAGCAAAAATATGGACTTGACACTGAGATAGTAGCTTATTTCTGTGAATCCTTTGCTACTCATGTTGATCTCCCTAAAGAGAAGTGGTTGAAATATAATCCTCCCATTGAAGTGAAAGTAGTTGCACCTATTAAAGTTGAAGAAAATAATATCACTTATAATGATCCTATTGTTCCTACTCCTTATATTGAGAAACCACCTTTCCGTGTTAGAATAAAGGATCATGCTAAAGCTTCAAATATTATCAATAAAAGTAACATTAAGACACCCAAACCCCCTGAGCAAATTAAAGTTAAACCTAGTATTGCTATGGTTAAAGATCTCTTGGCTGATAATATTGATGGGCATGTTATTTACTTCTGTGAGGAAACTGTTAGAATTGCTAGACCTGATACTAACAATAAACATAGACCTGCATGCCTGTTATTTCTGTTAAAATAGGAGATCATTGTTATCATGGCTTATGTGATATGGGTGCTAGTGCAAGTGTAATACCCCATTCCTTATATAAGGAAATTATGCATGATATTGCACCTCCTGAGATAGAAGAAATTGATTTACAATTAAGCTTGCCAATAGTGACACTATTTTACCAATTGAGATTGTCAGAGATGTTGAAGTCTTGTGTAGGAAAGTTAAATATCCTTCTGATTTTCTTGTTCTTGGTTCCCCACAAGATAGCTTTTGTCCCATTATATTTGGTAGACTCTTCTTGAATACTGTTAATGCTAGGATAGACTGCGAAAAGGATGTTGTTACTATTGGTTTGGGTGATATGTCTCATGAGTTTAATTTTACTAAATTTCGTAGACAACCCCGTGATGAGGAATTGCCTAGTAAAGATGAGATTATTGGTCTTGCTTCTATTGATGTACCTCCTAATGATCCTTTAGAACAATATTTGCTAGACCATGAAAATGATATGTTTATGAGTGAAAGAAGGGAAATAGATGAAGTATTCTTTAAACAAGGACCTATCTTGAAACACAACTTGCCTGTTGAAATCCTAGG
>NW_021289212.1:0-1955 GCF_002162155.2 Triticum dicoccoides
TATGCAAAGTACATGAAAGACATCATCACCAATAAGGGAAAAATACCAGGCTTGCTAATTATACTTTGAAGGGTGGAGTACCTAAAAAACTTGGAGATCCGGGAATACCAACTATACCTTGCTCCATCAAAAGAAATTATGTGAAAACTGCTTTATGTGATTTAGGAGCTGGTGTTAGTGTTATGCCTTTCTCTTTATATAAAAGACTTGATTTGAATAAACTCACAGCTTCTGAAATATCTTTGCAAATGGCTAACAAATCAACTGCCATAACTATCGGTATTTGTGAGGATGTGCCCGTTGTTGTTGCTAATGTTACTATCATAACTGACTTTGTTATACTTGAGATGCCCGAGTACGACAACATGTCGATTATCCTTGGTAGACTCTTTTTGAATACCGTAGGTGCCGTTATTGATTGCAATAAAAGCAAGATCACTTTTCATATCAATGGTAATGAATATACGGTGCACTTCCCGAAAAAACAATTCCAAGTGAATGGTATTAGTGTTATTGAAAAAACTCCGACAATCACGATTGGAAGTTTTCAACTACCTCTACCTGCTGCCAAAAGAAATATGAAATGC
Source organism: Triticum dicoccoides (assembly GCF_002162155.2). Lineage (NCBI taxonomy): Eukaryota > Viridiplantae > Streptophyta > Magnoliopsida > Poales > Poaceae > Triticum > Triticum dicoccoides. Next base: position 588 of record NW_021289212.1, read on the forward strand.
TTATTGTTGGGGACATTCATATCCCCATTGAGGTAACTTAGTGTTTTACGAAAGTTCTTCAGTTTCATGCTAATCAGAAGTGGTTGTTAATAAGACTTGATCAAGCTTATGAACGAATCATTTTTGAGAGGTATGAAGTTGATGAATTTAGTGAGCACTACCTTCTGTCCCTACTTCTTGTTTTCTGTTTTTATTAGTTAAATAAAATAAAATGCCATGCCTTGCATGTATTCTGAGTTTTCCGTGCAATAAAAAATGACCCAAAAATAAAAGTTCTTAGAATGCTCTGAAAATTTAATACGATTTTTTTCCTGAATATTTAATTATTTTTAGTGCAAATAACATCAGAGAGGGAGATGCTCCAGGTGGGCACAACCCACCTGGGCGCACCAGCACCCCCAGGCACGCCCTGGTGGGTTGTGGTCCCCACATGGGCCCCTTCACTTATCTCTTCATCCCACATCATCACCTACCTCCAGAAAAAATCACCATTGCTCTCTCTCTCTCTCATGTTCTTGCTCTCAAACCCGCGGATTTCGATCTCTTTGCTTGAAGCTCCATTTCCGAAACTGTTTCGGGGGATTGTTGCTTGGTATGTGACTCTCCATTGGTCCAATTAGTTTTTGCTTTAGTGGTTTATATTTAGAATAATTAGTAACTCTTGGTGCTACTGTAGATGAGCCTGCATTTTGAATTCTTAGAGTTCTAAGTAGTTTGAATGCTTGATATGGCCTCTATGCATCCTTGTGAGTAGTTGCTATCAATCTTATAAAGGTTTTGTTGACAAAAATTTGTGACCCAAAATTTTTCAGAAAATTGTACGCGAATATGATGAACCTCTTTGGAAGGAGTTCTTCGAGGAGGAGGTCCTCGGAGGCATCTTCTAGCAGTAGCTCCGTTCGTCGGTCCTATGTTGAACCAAGTGAAAACTCCATTCGAGATGCCGCCACCAAATCATGTTTATGGCCATGCAATGATTATATGGTGCGTGTGGGCATTGAAGAAGAATTTGAGCAATATCTTCACAATGCCGAGCTCGGTCCCTACATTGCAAATAAGTGCAACCAACATCTCAGCCTCACTGAATCATTTACCAAAGAATTTAAATTCCATCCTCATGAGTCCAGAGTATCATTTAAACTATATGATAAGTCATTTACCATACCTATGGAGACATTTTCTAATCACTACAAAATTCCATTTTGGTGTTCATTGGACGAACCACCAAGGTCGGAGTTTGAGATATTCTTGACTAGCCTTTGCTATGGTGAGACTAGAGGAGTGACTCAAGGTAGAATAGAGAGCATTCAATTTCCCTCAATCCAATACTTTTCACTATTTAATGGAAAATGCATTGTAGGCAAAAAA
>NW_021289213.1:0-1223 GCF_002162155.2 Triticum dicoccoides
CGGCTGGGTGTGTTGGCCATGACATCCACCTCACCGGTTATCGAGAGACCAATACTATAGTCCTTGGGGAAATGTTCCAACCATCATATCTGCCTGAGATTCAGATCTGGTTGGTGTCAGAATATTCCAGGCTCATCGAGTCCAGGAAGAAAAATGAAAGTTTGCAACACAAATCGACGAGATGACGTTGCGGGATTCTCGGGAGATGAACTACGATAGCAAGCTCCAAAACATGAGCTGGTTCTGCTACAAACATGTGAACACGTTGTCCAAGACAAGCATGACCACAAAGTAGTTTTATAATAAAACACTACCGAGTTCAGGAGGGGGAACCATCAACGAGGGTATCGAAGTCCTTACATAAGTCCGGATTAGCTCTTATGAAGGAACTCCTTCTCCTTGAACAAATCAACCAGTGGCTTGGTGTGCTAGGGATACATATAGATTGAAGGTTGCAAGTCTTCAAACCACAGCATTCTTCGCACATGTGCATGACTGATTTGGAATGATTCCAAAGAAAGCAACATTGACTTTCTCGAATCCACGGCGGCAACTTGCATCAGATGCACATGAATTAAAGGAAGTCACTACCTTCATCCAAACATATGCTTCATGAGCTAGCATGAAGAAATGCTTTCAAAAGTTTCCAACACTAGCTTAATGTTCAACAAAATCATGGAGGAGATAAGGATGTTGTCAATGGGCTCAACAACAATTCTTCCGGGTTTCCTTTTAAAAGGAATTCCATAGTTAAGTGAACACGGTGATAGCATTGGTTAGACCAAAGATGTAATGGTGTATGCTCGAGGGATCAACCACGAATAAGACAACATTACGAGCATCGTTGGTACTGATTTGATTTGACGATGGCCAACACTCAAATCAAAGGATTGATAAGACAATAGGTCCAACAACTGATCACAGGGACCAATCGATGAAGATATCATCTTTCTTCAACACACACTACACAAGAATATCCCTTTGGAACGAACTAAGTCAGACAAGCTTTTATCTTCCAACTCTCCAAGTTGTTGTCCAGCTTAACCAACTAGCTCAGGGATATCTAACACCGATTCTTGGAAAGAAGGTGGTTCATAAGAAACCAACTTGATCACGGGCTCAACATAACGGTCAGGTGACGACCTGGTGATACTTCCGAGAAGACATTCAGAAAATCACGAACCACCGGTATGTTACTAAGCTCGAGAACAATCTCGCTTTTG
>NW_021289214.1:0-1193 GCF_002162155.2 Triticum dicoccoides
ATGGTCATCATAGAGTAGGCGGCGTCCTGCACAGCCATCTCAATAGTAACCCCAAGTCCATAGGAGCAGTGAAGGGGCTCGGTGGATCCAGGATAAGATGGAAATATCCTGACAGTGCAGAGATACTGGCTTTGATTGAAGTCCCGAAATTGCTCTTCGACCGTGTACTCAGGATACCAGCGGTATCCAGCCTCAGTCATTACCCTGACCAACTTGGCAGTATGGCCGGGTACATCTAGGCATCGAGTCAGGCGAACCACTTGATTGAGGTCGCGAGTGGCCATCTGAAAGCACAATCATAATGCAAAGGCATTAGAATTTCTAGCAAAATTTCGGCAGCATAACAGCTGTAAATGCTCAAGAAGGATTTTGAGACATTTGACAAAGGATTTCATACACACTCAACATCATCATATCAAAGTTCTGAGACCATCCTAACAACATAATGTAGTAGAAGAACTGAACTAGGCTTGTATCCATCATACCTATAAGGTACTACTGATTAGTAACACGTGATCCTGATAGAGAGAATAGATCCTAATTCCTTAACCCCCGGTGGAAGAATGGACTGACTCAGATCAGAATGTCATAAGATAAAGGAGTAAAAAGAGCCTTACGTTCCAACCCACAAACAATTCCCCTACATATAACTAAAGAATTTCTAGACTCAACATCGACCAGTTTGGCTTGGAGAACCTACAGGCAGTCCGGCTCTGATGCCAACGCTGTCAGGACCCCGACTCGATGTCACATCGATCTAGCCGGTAACACCTCATATCACTTTGCGGCCTCACGCACGGTATCCCCACGGGTGTCGCCTTACCTTTGCCCGGGACTGTTTGCGCCTTTTGGCTCACATATATGATAGTGTCGCTAGCATCCATATGATAAAGAGCCCGGGCTGACATGACTAGTCGTAAACCCAAAGTGGCACAGACTTACAGGGACAGGCATCCATGACCCAGCTTCGAACGTGTCGGTCATCAGCAAGTGGGTCCGGGCTGTAGCACTGGGCTAGCAGGACTCCGGTAAACCGGGCTGTAGCGGGCTAACAGGACTCCGGTACTCAATGCGTGACATTTCCCCGAAGGGACAGACACAGGAACGAAGAAGGACACATGCCGGCCAGCCTAAGTGTTCCAGAGCAGTAGCAAGCTACCATGGCTCAGCGGTAACACTAGGAGACATTTCCC
>NW_021289215.1:0-2204 GCF_002162155.2 Triticum dicoccoides
AGATATCTTGAGCACTCCGGAACAATTTAATAGCGAGAGATGGATGATTAAGAGGTGCACCGGCATAAGAAAAGCATTGGAAAAAAAAGAAAAGGAGTATGCTTAATACCAAAGCTTGAATTAAATCCACCGGAGAAGAAAAGAACGAGGAATGACGAACTTGAAGCTCCATTAGAATCTTCATGAGAATCACCGGATAAGAACATTGACGGAAAAGAATGGAGAAACTTCCCATCAATAAAATGGATACTTGAAGAAGAAATCTTAGTCCTTGAAGAAAAACAAAAGGGAGGGAGGGTGGGAAAAACAAAGGCAACTTGGAGACGGATGAAACAAACACCGTTGAGAAGAAGGGATAAATGATCTTGCAAATGTTGACGTGAACGGATCCACTTGAGGAGAGACACACCGGTCAAAAAAAAGGATTGACAAGACAGACTCGATGATCAAGAAGGATTAGTATTCACACAGGAATATGAGAACACCATTTGGAAAAGGTATGGAATCAACATTTGACTTCGAAGCAACTCGAATACCACAACTCAAAACAAAACAAAGGATTGGCTTGCAAAATAAGCCAGAACAAACATATGATAGAGATTTCGTCCGAAGTTTTCGTGGTGGGGCCTACACGGGCTCGATCGTACAGCACCATCATGTACAAGGCAGTGCACATGACATACGAAGCGTCCCCGAGTCGGCATAGCCAAGGACTCTTTAAGACACAACGAGACCACTGTAAAACCAACCGTGAATAGGCGGACCACTAGACGTCGAACCCCAATTTCATATCATACATCCGTCAGAAAGATATCCTAAGAGCTACTTGAATTCCCACCTATGAAACTCCCGAAATTTTCCGGCTATGCAATCAGGTGTTGGGGATACAGGGGAAGCATAATATCTCACCCAAACTAACAAATCCTACATCCAGCTGTATCCATCCTTCAACACATAACCAAGAAAACTTCGGAAACCATCTACCTCAACCTTCGAAAAGCATCCGTTATACAAGTTATGGCAATACTCCCGAACTCCCGCCCCAGTACTGGGTGGCGTCGAGGTTATCTCACCAACGAACTGCATAAAAGAGATTTTCGATGTCGGCGTACTAAACTCAGGTATTCCAGAACTGCAACGATAAAATTATGACGACAACACCTCAGAGCTCAACTCCCCGGGACACTTCCACAAAACCCCTGACAGGAGGCACCAAGACAATGTTCTCATCATAAAACCATCGGAACGATTCCAAGATACCCGCGTGATCCTAAAAAAAATTTAGTGAAATTTGAGAAGAGAAGAGTCAAAACTCTACGTCAGGATGCCTTACCAGAGCGATGAGGAGACTGGGAAGTAAAAAAGAATTCCTAAACTCTCTGATATATAATTCCTAAATGACTCAAAACATTTTTCTAGACACAACTCGGCCGCTAAAAACGATCAAGCAGTGGGGCTCCTAAGGTCGGGGAAGGCTCTGATTACCAACTTGTAACGCCCTCAATGCGGCTATATCTCCCACGTGTCGAAGCACGACTTAGAGGCATAACCGCATTGAAAGCAATGTCGCAAGTGAGGTAATCTTCACACAACCCATGTAATACATAAGAGAAAGAGATACATAGTTGGCTTACAATCGCCACTTCACACAATTACATGAATAAAGCATTACATCATCCAGATACAATCAAGGTCTGACTACGGAACCAAAAGAAAAGAAGAACCCCAAATGCGACAAAGGTCCCCGATCGACCCCAACTGGGCTCCACTACTGATCAACTAGAACGAAACAACACAAAGGGCAAGATCTTCATCGAGCTCCTCCTTGAGCTTGGTTGCGTCACCTGCACGGTAACATAGGCACCTGCAAACTGGTTTTGGAAGTATCTGTGAGCCACGGGGACTCAGCAATCTCGCACCCGCGAGATCAAGACTATTTAAGCTTATAGGAAGGATGGAGTAATGAGGTGGAGCTGCAGCAAGCGACTAGCATATATGGTGGCTAACATACGCAAATGAGAGCGAGAAGAGAAGGCAAAGCACGGTCGATAAAAGTATGATCAAGAAGTGATCCTATAGCAACCTACGTCAAGCATAACTCCAACACCGTGTTCACTTCCCGGACTCCGCCGAGAAGAGACCATCACGGTTACACACGCGGTTGATGTATTTTAATTAAGGTCAACTTCGGGTTTTCTACAACC
>NW_021289216.1:0-2261 GCF_002162155.2 Triticum dicoccoides
GGTACCTTTCTTTTATTTGTGATGATATCCTTCATATATTTAGCATAAGGATTTACTTTAAGCATATCAGTTAAGCGCATACGTAAGAAAATAGGTCTAATCATTTCAGCAAAGCGCTCAAAATCCTCATCATCCTTTGACTTGGATGGTTTAGGAGGAAAGGGCATGGGTTTCTGAACCCATGGTTCTCTTTCTTTACCGTGCTTCCTGTTGGAAATATGAGCAATTTACCGAATGATTTTATTAACAAAAATACTAGATAAAGCATGACTAAAATAGCAAATATAAAGCAAGTCATGCAATCTGATAGAGAGAAAGTAAACATCGTCTGCATATATGAACTTGAGGTAAACACATCTAGAACAGACACTAGATGAAGTTGCTTATACGAAACAGAACCTAACATACGTAGGGCAGAAACTAGAGCCAAGAACTGTAGGAGGACTTCTAACAGAAAGGAGAAGAACACGTACGGCACAGCAGCAGCAGAAGCGCTGGACTTGGGGTCGGTGTCCTCGCCTGCCATGTCGTCGAGGAGGTCGTGGACGTCGGGGAAGAAGTCGTTGTCGGGGAAGTAGTCATCGGCGACCGGATCGTCCGTGATGAAGCAGCCAGTAGTCGGATCGTCCGTGATGAAGCAGCCAGTAGTCGCGCTGAGCGCTCCCCAAAAACCTTATCACCCTTCTCCCGTACAGGACTCAAAAGGTGCGGTCTCGGAGGCCTACTGTCCCAACGTGCGGTGCACGCCGCAAGCCGGGATGAGGAAGACAGTAGTAGCGCAGAGGTTGGAACTGTGTGGCGAGAGGAGGAGGACCTTCTGATGTGTATCTCGGGATAGGAGCGACCTCTCTTATATAGGCACAGCAGAGGGACGCGAATAGGCTGCGTTGGGAGGTGAAGCAACGGAGGGAGACGAAGTGAACAGGCAGCACGCGAAGAGGTGCGCCGTTCGTATTCATCATCCACTACCGCAAAACTTTTCAGCTCCCAGGTGAACTTTCGTATACCCTAGTGCGTGGCAAAAATTAGACATCGGCTCGGCTCTTTCCCGCAACCCGCGACGCGGCGCGGCGCGGCGCGTTGTGACGAGGCGTGGCGTGGCGAGGCGGGCAGCGGAGGAGGAGCGCGCGTGGATGTCCCTCTTGTTCTCATGCTCATACAACTGGGGAAGGAGCCTCCCTTATAAAGAGGTCCAACTCCCTCTAAACTAGCAATGTGGGACTAAACTTTAGTAGTATCCTTGCCTTGCACAAATGGGCTAAGTGGGCCTCTAGGATTTATTAGGAATTTCTGAAATAGTTATTGGGCTGCCCCAATATAGACTAAATTCCAGGAATCCCCCACCAGATCCCAGAGGCACACAGAAATTTGCCTTTGGTTCCAAAACACTGTTTTATATACCGGTACTGCAGTGGAGACTGTTAAGTTGAACTTCCACCTAGAACTCTATGCTACACTAGTAAGCAACTTGAACAGTGGACTGGGCCTTAAACTGCAAGTTTTCTGCGAATCTAGCTTCACATAAAGCCTTGACCGATACATGGCTACCGTAGGTCTTCCCCGCGGGTGGAGCTTATGCGTCATACTCCGTGACCTTTCATGAGTTTACTAGAGAGAACCCTACTCTCATAGATTGCGACGTTTGACAATCAGACTCATATAGGTGTGTTCTTCAAAAGATGTTCTACCGGATAACATCTCTGCTTAAATAAGCCACTTAGAACACATTAATATATACATCAACCTGCCATGCAGATTAGGAGAGTATTGCATCTTCATGGAGTGGTATTGTGAATAGTAGGGATACTCTCCTCTCAGTTGACCAACAGCTTGTCTTCCACATCTAATTCACGGGATCTCCGATCACAAAGAATAGGTTACCACTGTGAACAACTCATATTATGGGTCTCATACCCATCTCCCTCGATACATTATCTATCACATTATGCGATAGACCCTTAGTAAAAGGATCTGCCAGATTTTTAGACGTTTGGATATAATCCAACACAATAACTCCGGAGTTTTTCATTTTCCTGACAGACTTTAACCTTCCCTGAACATGTCTTGATGACTTCATGTTATCCTTTGAGCTGCTCACTTTCATGATCACAGTTTGATTGTCGCAGTTCATAAGGACACCCGGTACAGGTTTCTCAACAATCGGCAAGTCATTCAAGAGCCGGCGAAGCCAATCTGCTTCAACCGTAGCTGTATCTAGTGTTGTGAGTTCTGCTTCCATTGTTGACCTCGTTAAGATGGTC
>NW_021289216.1:4388-5028 GCF_002162155.2 Triticum dicoccoides
ACATGACAAGCAGTCAATATCGCCTCCCCCCACCATGCCTTGGAGAGACCCGATGTGTCTAACATGGCGTTAACCAAATCAGTTAGAGTACAGTTCTTTCTTTCGGCCACCCCATTTGACTGAGGTGAGTAGGGAGGCGTCCTCTCATGGATTATACCATGTTCCGCACAAAAAGCATCAAATTCATTGGAAAAATACTCTCCACCACAGTTGGACCTAAGCCTCTTGATTTTTCGATCAAGTTGGTTTTCTACTTCAGCTTTATAGATCTTGAAAAAGTTCAAAGCCTCATCCTTAGATTTCAGAAGATAGACACGACAGTATCTAGTGGAGTCATGAATTAACGTCATGAAATATTTCTTTCCACCTTTTGTCAACACACCATTCATTTCACATAGATCTGAATGTATCAGCTCTAGTGGTGCAAGATTTCTCATTTCCGCAGTCGTGTGAGACTTACGAGGTTGCTTAGCTTGCACACACACTTGACACTTAGATCCCTTGATAGTGGTGAAACTAGGGATTAAGTTCAACTTCGCTAGTCGCCACATGCAACCAAAGTTAACATTACAAAGACGTGAATGCCACAAATTTGATTCACTATTGTTGCAAATATGATTAACAACTTTATTGCAAACGT
>NW_021289216.1:5230-6306 GCF_002162155.2 Triticum dicoccoides
TGATAAAGATAAATGAAACAGGCCTCCTAACTCATAGCCTTTACCAACAAAGGTTCCATACTTGGATATTACAAATTTATTCGACTCAAAGACAAGCTTGTAGCCATCTCTACACAGAAGAGATCCGCTAACAAGATTTTTATTGACGGAGGGGACATAATGTATGTTCTTCAGCCGCACGATCTTCCCCGAAGTAAACTTCAAATCGACCGTGCCAACACCACGAACAGAAGCACTTGAACCGTTGCCCATCAGCACGGTTGAAGTCCCTGCAGTCTGATAAGATGAAAACATGGAAATATCACCGCATACATGCACATTAGCACCCGTGTCAATCAACCAGTCAGGAGAATGACATACTGAAAGAATAGCGGGAAATATACCATACCCAGCATCCTTCATGTCAGTGTCTCCAATGACACCATTAGCGGTCTTGCCGCCTTTCCCAGGATGACGCTTGTCATAGTGATTAGGGCAACTAGGAGCCCAATGATTAGGATCTCCACACACATGACAAGCACCTTTCTTCTTGCCATTCTTCTTCTTGAAGTTCGTGTGTTCCACAGCCTTGTTCTTCCCATCAAACTTTGCTTTACCATCAAACTTGCCCTTATTCTTGAACTTGTGGGGCTGGAAGTTCTGCTTCTGTACCACATTGGCACTAGATCCTCCCTCAATACCTCGAGCACGTGTGTCCTTTGCTCTCGCCTTTTCTTCCACATGAAGAGTACCAATGAGATCCGGAACGGAAAACTCCTGTCTCTTATGTTTCAGTAAGGTAGCAAAGTTCCTCCATGAAGGAGGAAGCTTAGTGATGATACCCCCGGCAACAAACTTGTCCGGTAGCATGCAATTGAATTGCTCAAGTTCTCTAGCAAATGACTGTATCTCATGAGCCTGCTCAACCACGAAGCGCTCTTCAGTCATCCTGTAATCATAGAATTTCTCCATGATGTACAGCTCAGTGCCGGCATCCGAGACCCCAAACTTGGCCTCGAGTGCGTCCCACATATCTTTTCCATTATCAATTGATGCATAAGCATCAACTATGTTCTCTCCAAGAACACTCAAGAGCG
>NW_021289216.1:6511-7426 GCF_002162155.2 Triticum dicoccoides
AGCCTTAAACAAGGTATCCATTTTCTGAAAAGCTTGTGCCTGTTGGGCATCTTGCTCTCCTTCAGGTTTGCCAAGAGTGGCGTCATAGCAACTCATGGTTTGAAACCATAAGACTGCTCTCACGCGCCACCTCTTATAGTGGATAGCCTCAAACATAGGAGGTCTCATGGAAGCAGCAAAACCACTTGGGGTAAATTGCCTATGATAAGGTTTTTGGATTGTTGGAAATATGAGCAATTTACTGAATGATTTTATTAACAAAAATACTAGATAAAGCATGACTAAAATAGCAAATATAAAGCAAGTCATGCAATCTGATAGAGAGAAAGTAAACATCGTCTGCATATATGAACTTGAGGTAAACACATCTAGAACAGACACTAGATGAAGTTGCTTATATGAAACAGAACCTAACATACGTAGGGCAGAAACTAGAGCCAAGAACTATAGGAGGACTTCTAACAGAAAGGAGAAGAACACGTACGGCACAGCAGCAGCAGAAGCCCTGGACTTGGGGTCGGTGTCCTCGCCTGCCATGTCGTCGAGGAGGTCGTGGACGTCGGGGAAGAAGTCGTCGTCGGGGAAGTAGTCGTCGGCGACCGGATCGTCCGTGATGAAGCAGCCAGTAGTCGCGCTAAGCGCTCCCCAAAAACCTTATCACCCTTCTCCCGTACAGGACTCAAAAGGTGCTGTCTCGGAGGCCTACTGTCCCGACGTGCGGTGCACGCCGCAAGCCGGGATGAGGAAGACAGTAGTAACGCAGAGGTTGGAACTGTGTGGCGAGAGGAAGAGGACCTTCTGATGTGTATCTCGGGAGAGGAGCGACCTCACTTATATAGGCACAACAGAGGGACGCGAACATGCTGAGTTGGGAGGTGAAGCAACGGAGGGAGACGAAGTGAACAGGCAGCACAC
>NW_021289216.1:8482-11616 GCF_002162155.2 Triticum dicoccoides
AAGAGGTGCGCCGTTCGTATTCATTATCCACTACCACAAAACTTTTCAGCTCCCAGGTGACCTTTCGTATACCCGTAGTGCATGGCAAAAATTAGACATCGGCTCGTTCCCGCAACCCGCGGCGTGTCGTGACGAGGCGTGGCGTGGCGAGGCGGGCGGCGGAGGAGGAGCGCGCGTGGATGTCCCTCTTGTTCTCATGCTCATACAAGTGGGGAAGGAGCCTCCCTTATAAAGAGGTCCAACTCCCTCTAAACTAGCAATGTGGGACTAAACTTTATTAGTATCCCTTGCCTTGCACAAATTGGCTAAGTGGGCCTCTAGGATTTATTAGGACTTTCTGAAATAGTTATTAGGCTGCCCCAATATAGACTAAATTCCAGCACTTCCTAGCAACAAAATCTCTCTTATCATAACGTTGATTGTTTGATTGTGGGTTATCAAGATCAACGGCAGGTTCAATCTCTACATCATTATCTTTGCTAGGTTGAGCATCAACATGAACATTATCATTAACATTATCACTAGGTTCATGTTCATCACCTGATTGCGTTTCAGCATCAGAAATAGAAATATCATTTGGATCCGCAGGTGTGTCTACAGTAGGTTCACTTGAAGCATGCAAAGTTCTATCGTTTTTCTTCTTCTTCTTTTTAGAAGAACTAGGTGCCTCTAAATTATTTGTCTGAGAATCTTGCTCGATTCTCTTAGGGTGGCCTTCAGGATACAAAGGTTCCTGAGTCATTCTACCAGCTCTAATAGCCACTCTAACAGCAAAGTCATTTTTATTATTCAATTCATCAAGCAAATCATTTTGAGCTTTGAGTACTTGCTCAGCTCGAGTAGCAACCATAGAAGCATATTTGCTAACGCGGTGAAGTTCATCTTTAACTCTAGCCAGATTATCACCTACGCGTCCTATCTCGAAAGAATTATTCTTTAACTCTCTAGCAACATAAGCATTAAAACTTTCTTGTCTAGCCATAAAGTCATCAAATTCATCTAAGCATGAGCTATGAAATTTAGTAGAGGGTATTTCGACTTTATCGTATCTATAGAGAGAATTTACCTTCACTACCTGTGTCCGGTTATCAAGACAATGTAGTTCTTCAGGCGGTATATTCAGACCATGTATTTCTTCAATAGGAGGTAAATTCTTAACATCTTCAGCTTTAATACTTTTTTCTTTAATTGATTTCTTTGTCTCTTGCATATCTTCAGGACTGAGAAATAAAACACCTCTCTTCTTCGGAGTGGGTTTAGGAATAGGCTCAGGAGTTGGCTCAACTGGTTCAGGAATTACTTCAGGAACTGGCTCGGGAAGAGTCCAATTATTTTCATTAGTCAACATATTATTCAATAATATTTCAGCTTCGTCGACTGTTCTTCGAGGTCGTCCTCGACCACATCGAGGCTGGTAACACGCCACGCCTCGAGTACCCGCCACGGCCAACCTTCTCTCGCCGTTGCAGCAGCTCCTGGATGCCGGGCGAATGGAGCTGGGGGCATCCTCCTCGTCGGGCTCTGGCTCGCTCTCCTTCGGCTCATCGGTGCTCCGCCCCGTCAAGCCGGAGCCGGAAGAGATATCGCACCTGAAGCGGCACCCTCGTCATCAATGAGGGTGTCAGCCCCTCCCCGCGCTTCCTTTGCTTGGTCCGCCTGAAGCCCGAACCGGGGCTGGTGTCGGTGTCAAAACCGGCGGATCTCGGGTAGGGGGTCCCGAACTGTGCGTCTAGGCGGATGGTAACAGGAGACAAGGGACATGATGTTTTACCCAGATTCGGGCCCTCTTGATGGAGGTAAAACCCTATGTCCCGCTTGATTAATATTGATGATGTGTGTTACAAGAGTAGATCTACCACGAGATCAAGGAGGCTAAACCCTAGAAGCTAGCCTATGGTATGATTGTTGTTCGTCCTACAGACTAAAGCCATCCAGTTTATATAGACACCGGAGAGGGCTAGGGTTACACAGAGTAGGTTACAATGGTAGGAGATCTACATATCCGTATCGCCAAGCTTGCCTTCCACACCAAGGAAAGTCCTATCCGAACACGGGACGAAGTCTTCAATCTTGTATCTTCGTAGTCTTGGAGTCCGGCCGATGATAATAGTTCGGCTATCCGGACACCCCCTAGTCCAGGACTCCCTCAGTAGCCCCTGAACCATGCTTCAATGACGACGAGTCCGGCACGCATATTGTCTTCGGCATTGCAAGGCGGGTTCCTCCTCCGAATAATTTATAGAAGATTGTGAACACCAGGATAGTGTCCGGCTCTGCAAAATAATTTCCACATACCACCGTAGAGAGAATAATATATACACAAGTTCAATCTGCTGACGTATTTCGTGGTGTGTCTTCACACCACTACCAAGTCTTTACTCGAATTGTTTTTATGGTACCACCTCAGCGCGTTTAGCGAAGCGGTTTCCTTGGCACGTCTTGTCGAAGCAGAGATCGTGTTCCCCTTATTTCGGGATTCCCATCAATACGGACGTGGGTAACCCAACCGCGCCATTGATTGCGGCGCTTGGGGGATAAGCAAGTTTTATCAGGCCGGTGGGGATGCATGTTTTCGTCCGCCCATATAAGGGGATAAAGATCCAACCCTTTTACCTGTGCCTTCTTCCTCCTTGGCTTATCCATCTCTGCGAACTCAAGCTCCAGCGCCCAAGTCCGCACATCTCACCTCAACCTCCTCCAACTATGTCCGGAGCGGGAGGAAAGTGGATGGCCTCCTCCATTACGGAGGGGTACATCCAGAAGCTGCACAGCGCCGGATATTTGTCCAGCAACATCGCGCATCGGCTCCCCGACGAGGGAGAGCTCATCCCCACCCCCAGGCCCCATGAGAGGGTAGTATTTCTTACCCATTTCCTCCGCAGACTGGGCTTCCCACTCCATCACTTTGTCCGGGGGCTCATGTTCTACTACGGCCTGGATTTCCACGATCTGGCCCCGAATTTCATCCTCAAAATCTCGGCATTTATCGTCGTGTGTGAGGCCTTCCTCTGCATCCAGCCCCACTTCGGCTTGTGGCTCAAGACCTTCAGTGTCAAGCCGAAGGTTGTGAAGGGCAGCCAAGCAGAGTGCGGAGGCGCCATGGTGGGCAGGATGTCCAACGTTACTTGGCTTGA
>NW_021289217.1:0-938 GCF_002162155.2 Triticum dicoccoides
GTTGTTGTATATCCTGCTTGGCAGTTGTTTTTCATCATTATCTTCATTGCCGTTGTGATCTTCACTTATATCTTGCTGTCAAGAGCTACTTAGTATCCTTCATTGATGCTAGTTGTGCTACGCCGTGACCTCATTAGTGTTCTAGGCTCGCGTCTCTAGTCCGGTCTAGCCTAGGACCAGCACAGTACCGTCGTTGAGCGTTTATTCAACATTGCATCTTTGAATTGATTATTGCTAATCTTTTGCTACCATATATAGCCAACCCAGCTCCACATATTTCTACACCGTGTATACGTACGCTCCCCTGGCAATCGCTTTACTCAATATTCGGAGTTACTTGACACCGCTGGTTGCCGATCACCTCCTGCTGCATGGTAAGAACTTGTAAGACATTGATATTTGCTTTACTGTGAGCGTTTTACCACCACATCCTAGTAGTTATACGGACATTATTTTTGGGTTTTGTTTCTTGTTCTACTAATCATGACAGGATCCAGAGTCAATTCATGGGCTTTGTCGATCGCGGGAGACGTGCCACCACCTTTGCAAATACCACAACCGTCACGAGAGGTGCACAAACATCCAAATGCACATGATCAGGTTAATGTATCTATACCACCATTTAATGGCCATTTTAAACCTGCTTTATATATTGAATGGGAGTTCGACATAAAAAATATATTTGCTTCCCATAATTTCGATGAACATAAAAAGGTTAAGGTTGCGGTTGGTTCTTTCACTGGTTATGCTTTGGTTTGGTGGAGTGAATATTGTCGGTTACACCCTGATTATATACCTACTACTTGGGATGATTTGAAACTTGCCATGCGACATACTTTCGTCCCTGCTTATTATACTCGTGACATGATTAAGAAGTTGCAACACTTAAAACAAGGTAGTGAAACTGTAATAAAATATTATGATGATTTACAAACTAC
>NW_021289218.1:0-1048 GCF_002162155.2 Triticum dicoccoides
CGCGCCCCCGAGCCCACTAACCCTCCCTGCAGCTTCGCGGTGAGCCGCTGACCCGTTCCCCTCTTCTTCCCATGCCGTTTGGCCGCTCTAGCCATTGCTTCCGCCGGATCCGAAGCTCGCCGCCGCCGTGCCTCGTCACCGTCGTGGTCAGAGCCACCGTGGCTCAAAGCCGGGCACACCACCGTGCTCCAAACCTCACCAGGAGCACGTAGAACCCACCAGCTTCCCCTCCCGAGCACCACAACGCCAAACCCGCAGGTGCCCGAACTCCGGCCGCCGCGGAAGTGCTCGTCGCCGTCGACTCAGGCCATCCCAGCTGCTGTCGCTGCTACCACTAGATGCAAAAGAACGCCAGCAAGCCGTAGCAACAAACCACGCTCAAAATGGAGCCCCGTAGCGTTTTTCCGAAACGCTCCGCCGTCGTTTTGGTCGCCGCCGGCGTAACTCCGGCGAGGGTGACGTGGCGCTGATTTAGTTAGCACAAATGACCACGCTAAACACCCCCACAGCCACTGACAGTGGGCCCCACCCCTGGTCAAACCCCAGTCAGCGTTGGGTTTGACCGGGATTAGCTCCTGTGTCACTGACGTGTGGCCCCCACACGTCAGGTTTGACCTGGGGCGCCCAGTTGACCCTGCTGACGTCACTGTGACGTGGGGCTGACGCAATAAGTATTTTCTGGATTTAAAAATAATCAGGAAATTCCAGAAAATAGCTAAACTTCAATAAATCATAGAAATTCAACCGTAACTCCAAATTAAATAATTTATATATGAAAAATTATCAGAAAAATTCAAGGAATCCATCTGTACCATTTTCATGCATGTTAGAACAACTTATCACTACTGTTTAGGGCAAATGAAGTAAAGGGCATTTAAATAATCACATATGGAGTTTGAATTTGAATCTTGTGTTCAAACCAACTTCATTTAATCTGTTGCCAGTTGCATTAGCTCAAAACACATTCATATTGCCATGTCATGAGCATGCATCATATTGTGCATTGCATTGATTGTATTTCTTCTTTGTTGCCGGTATCTGTTCCCTC
>NW_021289219.1:0-1422 GCF_002162155.2 Triticum dicoccoides
TGACAATCTTCAGTTCTGTCGCACGCATCCAACACACAAACCTTGTTGGTCCCTCTCTCTCTCTCTCTCTCTCTCTCTGACTGTCACATCCCTAGTTCTGACAATGCCTAGTGCATGCATTAGAGTGTTACATCATGTTTAAATTTCATTTAAACCTGAGATGGGGATTGACTAAGCCCTAGCACCAAATGAATTCAACTAGGGTCAAAATAAAACCTTTTTCATTGAACTCAAAATATCCTCTAAAAATGTTCAACATTTCTGGTTTGAGGTGGAAGCATCTACCAAAAATGGTTTATATTTTTGCAGGACATATTTGGTCACTGAATTAAATCATATAGTATTTTCATTTGGGAATTTAAATGCTATTAAATATTTCAAATGCTCAAATAATCATAAACTAAAATGTTTCCTGTTGGATATATTCTAAACAGTAGCCATGATTAGTTTCATGATTTTTGAAAGTGTCTGAGTATTTTTAATAAAGCCCTAAATTTACAGAATAATAGAAAACTGAGATAATTAGAAAAAGAGAGAGAGAGAAAGACCCGTACCTGGGCCACTTACCTGTAGCCGGCCCAGCTTCTGCGCGGCCCGTTACTGTGCAGCCCAGCTGCCAGTCATCTTCCTCCCCCTCGCCCCGAAGCAGCTGCGTGCTGGACGCACGCGCGCCGACGCCGGCCACCTCCTGCTTCGCCGTGGCAGCCTCCCCGACTTCCTCGCGACGCCACGGAGACGTCCCCGACCCCCTCTCACTTCTCCCTCGCTCTCTGGACCTCCCTACCCCTCGCTCCTCTGTTTCCCCTCCCGCGACCGAGCGGAGCTCGCCGTCATCGTCGCCGTACCCATGGCCACCGGCCACCCTTAGCCTCGCCGATGCACCCAGGAGCTCCGCCTCGACCCCCTCTTCCTCCCCACCGATCCACAGCCCTCCGGAAGCCCTGCATCGCCGCCATCACCGTCGTCTTCTACCTCGGACCCGCCGGCCATCTTCGTCAAATTCGCAGGCTCCGGACCGTCCCCGACCTCGTCGAGCGTCCCCTCGTCATCGCCGTGAGTCACTGACCCTCTCCCCTAACTCAGCATGCTCCCCTCCGTGCCGTAGCGCCGTTCCCCACGAGCACCGAAGCCACCGTCCGCCATTGCTGCTGCACGCATAGCCTCCGTGCTCCCCTGGCCTCACTGAGCTGCTCTTAGTGCTCCCCATGTCTAGCAGGTGCTGCCCAGCCTCTCCATTTGCTCACTGATGCACCGTAGCGACGCGCCCGAGCACCACCGAACACCATCGCCGCCAAAGCTCGTCGCCGGCATGAGTTCCGGCGACCCCACGACCTCCCACTTGGTCCTCTGGATGCGCGAGAGCAAGGGCCATCCCCTGGTGCCCTCAGCGCGCCAAGCTGACGCCTCTAGCGCAAGTCCGGC
>NW_021289220.1:0-1031 GCF_002162155.2 Triticum dicoccoides
GTATCGAAAAGAACAGATGCCGGGTGGCAATTAACAAGAAGCGTACCGAGAACGACGTTGGGATCCTCTTGAGCTTCTTCGGCAGAGATACAGTTGACATGGCCACGTGAGGCGGTGACCGGCTTGGCGTGGAATACTTTTCCTGTCGGCTTGCCACGGCCAACAGCTTTAGCAGATTGATTGGGGTTGGTCTGGGGACACTCACGCATATAGTGGCCAGATTCCCCACACTTGAAACAAGTCACGGAACTGGTACGTGGAGGAGCATTGTTGGTTGGACCCCCATAGGGCTTGGCCGGTGCAGACTGCTGAACGGGGCGAGGCGCCTGGAAGGATGGCCTCGGTGTGAACCTGGGTGGCAGGGCGGTGTTGGGTACCCACACGCGGCGCTTCTGAGGACCAGCACCGGATGAGGAACCCATATCACGGCCATGCTTGCGTGTTGCGTCATAGTCAGTCTGACCGGTTTCAGCACTGATGGCTTTGTTGACAAGTTTCTGAAAAGATGTGCACTCATGCAGACGGAGGTCACGGCGAAGCTCAGGACTAAGGCCCTTACGGAACCTTGCTTGCTTCTTGGCGTCAGTAGACACTTCCTCGGTTGCATATCGTGCGAGATTACCAAACTCCCTGCTGTAAACATCCACAGAAAGTCGGCCTTGGGTGAAACTGCAAAATTCTTCACGTTTGCGGTCCATGAGACCCTCCGGAATATGATGCTCACGGAAAGCCTCGCTGAACTCAGCCCAAGTAGTGACATGGCCCGCTGGGCGCATAGCTCCATAATTTTCCCACCATAGACTGGCGGGGCCTTCAAGATGATATGCAGCAAAGGTGACCTTGTCAGCCTCCGCTACCAGCGCGGAACGCAGTTTATGAGAGATACTGCGAAGCCAGTCATCAGCGTCGAGAGGCTCGACGGAGTGGTGGAACGTGGGTGGATGTAATTTGATAAAATCACTGAGTGACACCACGTTAGTCCTCTGATGGTGTGCCGTGTTCTGTTCAATACGCTCCAACAAACGGTTGGT
>NW_021289221.1:0-2148 GCF_002162155.2 Triticum dicoccoides
AACTTTCCTATGTCTTCAGGTAGACTTTCATTATTAGTATATCTAAGGCCCAAATACCGTAGATTGAACAAGTTGAATACCTCAGTCGGCAGCATCTTGATACGGGTACCTTGCAGATCCAGTGTTAAGAGCAGGTTCGAAGATTCTAGGATAGGCCTCAGCAAATCAATATTGATATATCTGTTAAAAACATGGATTGCACGGACATGTGTAGCATCAGATTCAATCAGTCGTTGAAGGTTTCCACTCTGGATTGATATTCGACGTGTGTGCTCAATAGAGAATGCACCAGAGCCATCATAAACTTTACCAAAACAATCTTCACCAGCTTTATTGAGGGCAACAAGTCGTATGATATCATGCACCTGGCAACATTTTAACCGCCCAGTATGATTCCTCTTGACCACCTGTAGTAGGCTTCGGCTCACAAGTTCAGTAAAGTACCCCTCTGCCACTTCCTCCAATGTTTTGTTCTCCTTTTCATTGATGAATCCAGCAGTAATCCAATGCCTCATTATTGTCCTCCTCTTGATGGGGGACAATGCACAATGTAAGAAACAATTCTTCAAATCATATGTAAGGTCCTCCAAACTGACCATTAGAATTGGCTCAATGCGAGGCATCACATTTTTTACCAACTAGAGCTCTAACTCATCATATATTTCTTTCCATTCTACAGATGTTTGACTTTTTCCGGATAGTAGGCTGCCTATGCATACAATAGCAATAGGCAAACCTTCACACTTCTTCACAAATTTCCAAGCTAAGTTCTATAACTCGAGTGGACACTTTCTATCAGGATCATTCCAAAAGGCTGATTTGTAGAATAACTCCCAAGAGTTCGATTTGTCAAGTGGTTCCAAATGAACTGAAGACATATTAGTTGCCAATAATGATACTTCATGCTTTCTTGATGTGATAACAAATTGTCCACTAGATGGAAAGACAGTCCATATCTCCAACGAAACATTAGTAGTCCAAACATCATCTAGTACTAAGATGTATCTTTTACCTTGGAGGTACTCGTAGATGGTCTCAGCCAGGATTCTAATCTCCATTTTAGGTGCATCAATTGGCATGCCAAATTCTCTAGCAATCCTCTTCAGCAAGTCTTCAACATGACAAATCTCCGACACAGTTACCCATGCAGCAGCATCGAAGGTTACTTTTACAGTTTTGTACACATGAGCAACCAAAGTTGTTTTCCCCACACCTGCCATGCCTCACACAGTGGAAATCTTGATTCTTTTGTCTTGCATGTCACCTGTCAGCCATTGCATCAATTGCTGCTTGTGCTCAAAGATCCCTACATGGTCCTCGTCCCTTGAGAAATTGAAAACTCGATGAGCCCTGTGGCCATCATTTCTGCCAATTTTTGGCATGGCGTAGTGCTCCTTCCTTTGTATAGCACCTTGAAGTCTGCCATTGATATCTTTAAACGTGTGCGCAAGTCGGCGCCAGGTCTTGACATGCTTGATCCTCTTCTTCATCTTGGCAACAAACCCTCCATGCTTCTCCTCCAACTTATAGGTGAACTCGTCGACCACATCTTCGATCTCGAAAGCGAAGCCCCTGATCCTCTCGACAAAGAGGCCAGTTCTATCATCGGCGTCCTTGAACCGCTCTGCACCTTTCAGATATGCCTGCATACTTTCAAGCTCATACTTGGCTTCACTGATCTGACCGAGCAGACCATTGAGGGCCGAGGCTTCACTGCAAAGCAGCGATGTGTCGAAGGTTGCTGCCTCGTTCGCCAAGGCCGCACCCAGCTTGACGATCAGTAAACCTACAATTGCTTCGGCCATGGTGGGATTGGGAGATCAATCTGAGTGCTCTTGTGTGTGTGCTATTGGAGGGGGGAAAGACTAATGCCCCCTTGGAATAGATTCCACCGGCCAGAGCAGGTGAAATCAAGGAAGAAATCCTCTAAATCTGAACCGGGTTTTTGGGAATAGCTGGTTGGCTAGAGGATTTGACCAACTGTACGATTGGTTAGAGAAGCGAAGTCCTCTTTTTTCTATAGAGGTGGCACCTAGTACATCCATTTGGCATGATGCGACTCTGAGGGTAGATAAGAAAACTCGC
The DNA here is from genome assembly GCF_002162155.2 of Triticum dicoccoides. NCBI lineage: Eukaryota > Viridiplantae > Streptophyta > Magnoliopsida > Poales > Poaceae > Triticum > Triticum dicoccoides. The sequence continues at coordinate 2,086 of NW_021289221.1, forward strand.
TTGACTAGTCACCGGCCGGCCGGCCAGCTTAAACAACTCAACAAACAGCTGCTGGCCAATTCA
>NW_021289222.1:0-3905 GCF_002162155.2 Triticum dicoccoides
GTACGACCAAATTGTCTTCTCCGGGCGAATTTTATGACCGAATTGTATTGTATGAGCGAATTGTCTGACAGACACATACACATGCATGTGCCCTGTTTATTACATAAAAATGATAGAACCCCTAAGATAATCATGCCGTCGAAACCTTCGACCGGACTAAATCCAAACCACTAAAACTTCAATCTTGCATGCCGCATGAATTCTTCAGGCGCGCCTTTTTCTTGCGATTTCACGAATTTTGTTCTTCACACACTCCTTCGAGTTTGAAGGTGACATAATCAACTCTGCGACGAAACATCTTCTCCTTGCATCAACGGTGGCCTGCAAAAATGACATAAAGGTTACATGAACCGAAGTTGCTACACCACCATAGTAGCTAGTCTACAAACGAAAATAACAGCATACCTGTGTAAATTTGCGGGTGACTTTTTCCCCGTCCCAATGTTCTAGACATTCTGTGCCAAAAAGGCCACAAGAGTTCCTGGTACATATGCAAACATTAGCGGTGGGCAATACAAACATGTGTGTTGTTGTTTGATTGTGCATGATGTCCTATTAACTCACCCATCCTCTTGGTGGGGTATGTCATACTCCTTGATAGGCCACTTACTTACATCCGGATATTTCCCTGGTGTAATAAGATTTTCCTGACGCATATCGTGTGCTATAGCCATTCGCTATAAAGAGGATAGTGTTAAAGAACAATCATAAACAATATGTAAGAGCAATGGTACAAATGTTGGTTACATTACCAATGCTTTAACAGTCCTCTCAGTCAGGTCTAAAGGATAGAGCGAATAGAGAGCTTGGAATTCTTTCTTGATCATGTGCATGACCATGGTCATCCAGTGGCTATTGTCGATATTCAACGCGATATACGTCTACAGTGCAAAAAACCATTATGGATCAAAAGAAATACTTGATGAACTATCCTGTAGTGATGAATCACAAACATTACGTACCTTATCACACACAGTATACTCTTTCGTGACTCTATTAACTGCCCCAACTTTGGTCAGAGCACTATGCATGTTGCAGCTCGATGGCAATGGATCGTCATGTGCGATAGCATGATCTACAAGGAATTTGGACCTCCACGCTGGACAGAGGTAACAATCATGACCAACACGCAGCTCCAAATGTCCCATATAAGCATCAATAACCTGCATAGAATATCTGCGCATTACATGTTGAGAGTTGAGACATAGATTTTTGAGCATTTTAAAAACAGGACATGCAAGTAGTACTTACATCGTCCAACAGCCATCTATGAGCTAGTACCGGTAGAATCCTTTCGGAAGTCAGAGTTATGCCACGGCCTTCACTATAGTAATTTTTTTTGTTCTTGTTCTTCTCAGTGCTAGCAGCTAACTCGACAAATGAAACAGCTGCATCAATTATTTCCGGCATCAACTCATCTGCCACAACCTCCGGCACATTATTGTTCGAAAATAGAGCTGCATGAAATAATATGAACGTCAACAATGGTGATCATATGCATTTGTAGTAAATAAAAGAAATTAAGAATGTTAGTTATGATACCTCTAGTAGCAGTACTAGTACCAGAGGTTCTCTGACCACGGCTGGTACGCCTGCCGGGCTTGTCAAGTGCGTAGGGGGATTCAAATTTCTTGGGAACGGTCTGCTTCCGCTTACCGGACATAACCTCCTCATCCTTATCGATTGTTGCACCCTTTTTTCCATTCGCCTTAGCCATTAACTTGCTGACAGAAGATGGACAAATGTCTATGTCCGATGAAGGTGCTAGAGTAGAAGTACCAACCACCCAAGGGTTTTCCGGTGTACCCCCACATACATCATTACGCTTAACAGGTGAAGCTTCCTTGTGTCCATTCAGCTTCGGTGGGGTTTTCTGTTTCGCAAACTAAATCGTGTGAACATTTCTGGACGAAAAAAATTAAACAAGAAAATTATAGACAAAGAGATAAATACATAGTACCTCAGGTACGGTTTTATGGTCGGGAAGCACTATATCAGGCTGCGTCATGTCAATGATCGGCTGTCCATCACTGTCCATGTCTTCCTTGTACACGAATTCCTTCTTTTCATATGGACCATTCTCGAACGAATCCACTTCGTCCGGATCATTCTCCGCGGATGGCACGGCAGCAGCCGGCTTGTACATGACACCTTCTTTGTTCAACTTCTCCAACAACCTCTGCAATAGAAATATAAACTTAATAATGGTAGGATGGTTTAAAATAGCAAACATACTGTAAACTACAAAGTTTGGGTGTGATACCTCAGCAACTTGATCAGGGATTTGCCTCATCTCGGTGTTTATGAAGTCCATGCACTGCTTCATTAGAAGCTCCATCAAATCTTCCGACAATGCGGCTGTCGTCGACTTCTTTGCGTTTCCAGTTGCAGGATTGGTTTTTGGCTTCATGGTATTGAAGTACATGTGATGTTGGGCTCCTGAGCCCTATACTCCTGGGTGATATTATTTTCGATCTGCATGCGATATTGAAGTACATGTGATGAATAAAAAATAAATAGTATTAAGTTACAAAACATTTAAGAAAGACGAAGCACAATGACTTACCCTTACGTTACCACGGCCGCGCCCATTATCATAGTCGAACCTATCTCTCCTAGTGGCTGCACCTTTTGTCCAGTTCCTCATAAGAGGTTGTATGGACAAGTTGGGATTATAGGCGCATTCGCCTTCGACCGGTTGCACCTTCTCCCAGTATAAGTACTACAAAAAAATATAAGGATTTAGAGTTAGTAAAATACATCACATAAAATTGCAATGATATGATAATTGACATTATGCAACAGGTCTGATATGTGTACCTGCAAGAGAGCCAAATTGCCTTTCGGCCATTGGCGGAGGTGTTTGCCTTTCTTCACTATGAGAAGGCAATCAAGGAGAACACGCATGGTGAAGGCATTCCAGTTAATCTTTGAAATACGTTTCACATCGTAGACCAAAGCGTAGTACTGCTTTGACACAATCTTGCTCGACATGGGAGCAATAATTGTTCCTAACAAGACCAGCACTACTTTGTGAAGGAAATCGTCGTCGGTGGCTTTACTTTTAATTATGTCCTTAATGAGATTATCTATCACTATGTTTTCTGATGTCTTACTGAGAAATTGTGGCGGCACCTGCTCCTTCATGTCCTCGCCTTCTTCAGTCAGAATGTCCGAAGCAGACAATCCTTGGTTCTCGAGGTTAAAGATGCACTCGACGTCGACCGCACCAAGAGTCACCTCCCCAACCTGCTCTTGTATAATGAATCTGCCCGTGCTGGCCTGAAAATTCTCAATCATATACCTAATCAGCAGGGTACGCATCTTAATAGATGGTATTTGTAGCATGCTGCGCAATGATGTATCAGCCACTCTAGCGCGTTGACCGCTCGATAGATCTGCAACAAGCTTGCACCATTTCTCAACTGCGCATACTATTTCTCCATTCAGCTCGTCCATCCTGTTGAAAGAAAATATATAACTTCGTGACATTAGCTAACACTAAAGCAAAAATAACAATAGGCATGCAAAAATATAAAACTTTCTAGCAGTAGCTAACACTAATGCAAAAATAACACTAATGGAAATACAAAACTATCACCATGTATACTGCAACATGCAGCCAAGTGTGTGCTGACATGAGGCAATAAAAAAATAACTACAATTGGTAATTGAATTTACTTGCATCTGATCAAGTTCTTTGAGTATCATATAAATTATATAATCAATAAATTTAATATGGTAAACTGTTACTTATTCGTCTGGTTGTCTTACTAACAGGGTGACAAATTGTTCAGCTGTAAATAAACTAGAGTCTATAGCAATGGTACCTATTTGAGGTTCATCAACATCTAATGTTAATAACTCTTTAATGTTCTATGTGCACAACAATATAATTGGATCGT
>NW_021289223.1:0-4620 GCF_002162155.2 Triticum dicoccoides
GTACGACCAAATTGTCTTCTCCGGGCGAATTTTATGACCGAATTGTATTGTATGAGCGAATTGTCTGACAGACACATACACATGCATGTGCCCTGTTTATTACATAAAAATGATAGAACCCCTAAGATAATCATGCCGTCGAAACCTTCGACCGGACTAAATCCAAACCACTAAAACTTCAATCTTGCATGCCGCATGAATTCTTCAGGCGCGCCTTTTTCTTGCGATTTCACGAATTTTGTTCTTCACACACTCCTTCGAGTTTGAAGGTGACATAATCAACTCTGCGACGAAACATCTTCTCCTTGCATCAACGGTGGCCTGCAAAAATGACATAAAGGTTACATGAACCGAAGTTGCTACACCACCATAGTAGCTAGTCTACAAACGAAAATAACAGCATACCTGTGTAAATTTGCGGGTGACTTTTTCCCCGTCCCAATGTTCTAGACATTCTGTGCCAAAAAGGCCACAAGAGTTCCTGGTACATATGCAAACATTAGCGGTGGGCAATACAAACATGTGTGTTGTTGTTTGATTGTGCATGATGTCCTATTAACTCACCCATCCTCTTGGTGGGGTATGTCATACTCCTTGATAGGCCACTTACTTACATCCGGATATTTCCCTGGTGTAATAAGATTTTCCTGACGCATATCGTGTGCTATAGCCATTCGCTATAAAGAGGATAGTGTTAAAGAACAATCATAAACAATATGTAAGAGCAATGGTACAAATGTTGGTTACATTACCAATGCTTTAACAGTCCTCTCAGTCAGGTCTAAAGGATAGAGCGAATAGAGAGCTTGGAATTCTTTCTTGATCATGTGCATGACCATGGTCATCCAGTGGCTATTGTCGATATTCAACGCGATATACGTCTACAGTGCAAAAAACCATTATGGATCAAAAGAAATACTTGATGAACTATCCTGTAGTGATGAATCACAAACATTACGTACCTTATCACACACAGTATACTCTTTCGTGACTCTATTAACTGCCCCAACTTTGGTCAGAGCACTATGCATGTTGCAGCTCGATGGCAATGGATCGTCATGTGCGATAGCATGATCTACAAGGAATTTGGACCTCCACGCTGGACAGAGGTAACAATCATGACCAACACGCAGCTCCAAATGTCCCATATAAGCATCAATAACCTGCATAGAATATCTGCGCATTACATGTTGAGAGTTGAGACATAGATTTTTGAGCATTTTAAAAACAGGACATGCAAGTAGTACTTACATCGTCCAACAGCCATCTATGAGCTAGTACCGGTAGAATCCTTTCGGAAGTCAGAGTTATGCCACGGCCTTCACTATAGTAATTTTTTTTGTTCTTGTTCTTCTCAGTGCTAGCAGCTAACTCGACAAATGAAACAGCTGCATCAATTATTTCCGGCATCAACTCATCTGCCACAACCTCCGGCACATTATTGTTCGAAAATAGAGCTGCATGAAATAATATGAACGTCAACAATGGTGATCATATGCATTTGTAGTAAATAAAAGAAATTAAGAATGTTAGTTATGATACCTCTAGTAGCAGTACTAGTACCAGAGGTTCTCTGACCACGGCTGGTACGCCTGCCGGGCTTGTCAAGTGCGTAGGGGGATTCAAATTTCTTGGGAACGGTCTGCTTCCGCTTACCGGACATAACCTCCTCATCCTTATCGATTGTTGCACCCTTTTTTCCATTCGCCTTAGCCATTAACTTGCTGACAGAAGATGGACAAATGTCTATGTCCGATGAAGGTGCTAGAGTAGAAGTACCAACCACCCAAGGGTTTTCCGGTGTACCCCCACATACATCATTACGCTTAACAGGTGAAGCTTCCTTGTGTCCATTCAGCTTCGGTGGGGTTTTCTGTTTCGCAAACTAAATCGTGTGAACATTTCTGGACGAAAAAAATTAAACAAGAAAATTATAGACAAAGAGATAAATACATAGTACCTCAGGTACGGTTTTATGGTCGGGAAGCACTATATCAGGCTGCGTCATGTCAATGATCGGCTGTCCATCACTGTCCATGTCTTCCTTGTACACGAATTCCTTCTTTTCATATGGACCATTCTCGAACGAATCCACTTCGTCCGGATCATTCTCCGCGGATGGCACGGCAGCAGCCGGCTTGTACATGACACCTTCTTTGTTCAACTTCTCCAACAACCTCTGCAATAGAAATATAAACTTAATAATGGTAGGATGGTTTAAAATAGCAAACATACTGTAAACTACAAAGTTTGGGTGTGATACCTCAGCAACTTGATCAGGGATTTGCCTCATCTCGGTGTTTATGAAGTCCATGCACTGCTTCATTAGAAGCTCCATCAAATCTTCCGACAATGCGGCTGTCGTCGACTTCTTTGCGTTTCCAGTTGCAGGATTGGTTTTTGGCTTCATGGTATTGAAGTACATGTGATGTTGGGCTCCTGAGCCCTATACTCCTGGGTGATATTATTTTCGATCTGCATGCGATATTGAAGTACATGTGATGAATAAAAAATAAATAGTATTAAGTTACAAAACATTTAAGAAAGACGAAGCACAATGACTTACCCTTACGTTACCACGGCCGCGCCCATTATCATAGTCGAACCTATCTCTCCTAGTGGCTGCACCTTTTGTCCAGTTCCTCATAAGAGGTTGTATGGACAAGTTGGGATTATAGGCGCATTCGCCTTCGACCGGTTGCACCTTCTCCCAGTATAAGTACTACAAAAAAATATAAGGATTTAGAGTTAGTAAAATACATCACATAAAATTGCAATGATATGATAATTGACATTATGCAACAGGTCTGATATGTGTACCTGCAAGAGAGCCAAATTGCCTTTCGGCCATTGGCGGAGGTGTTTGCCTTTCTTCACTATGAGAAGGCAATCAAGGAGAACACGCATGGTGAAGGCATTCCAGTTAATCTTTGAAATACGTTTCACATCGTAGACCAAAGCGTAGTACTGCTTTGACACAATCTTGCTCGACATGGGAGCAATAATTGTTCCTAACAAGACCAGCACTACTTTGTGAAGGAAATCGTCGTCGGTGGCTTTACTTTTAATTATGTCCTTAATGAGATTATCTATCACTATGTTTTCTGATGTCTTACTGAGAAATTGTGGCGGCACCTGCTCCTTCATGTCCTCGCCTTCTTCAGTCAGAATGTCCGAAGCAGACAATCCTTGGTTCTCGAGGTTAAAGATGCACTCGACGTCGACCGCACCAAGAGTCACCTCCCCAACCCGCTCTTGTATAATGAATCTGCCCGTGCTGGCCTGAAAATTCTCAATCATATACCTAATCAGCAGGGTACGCATCTTAATAGATGGTATTTGTAGCATGCTGCGCAATGATGTATCAGCCACTCTAGCGCGTTGACCGCTCGATAGATCTGCAACAAGCTTGCACCATTTCTCAACTGCGCATACTATTTCTCCATTCAGCTCGTCCATCCTGTTGAAAGAAAATATATAACTTCGTGACATTAGCTAACACTGAAGCAAAAATAACAATAGGCATGCAAAAATATAAAACTTTCTAGCAGTAGCTAACACTAATGCAAAAATAACACTAATGGAAATACAAAACTATCACCATGTATACTGCAACATGCAGCCAAGTGTGTGCTGACATGAGGCAATAAAAAAATAACTACAATTGGTAATTGAATTTACTTGCATCTGATCAAGTTCTTTGAGTATCATATAAATTATATAATCAATAAATTTAATATGGTAAACTGTTACTTATTCGTCTGGTTGTCTTACTAACAGGGTGACAAATTGTTCAGCTGTAAATAAACTAGAGTCTATAGCAATGGTACCTATTTGAGCTTCATCAACATCTAATGTTAATAACTCTTTAATGTTCTATGTGCACAACAATATAATTGGATCGTGTGACAAAAATATAATTGGATCTTGTGACAAAAAATGTATTGCATCATGCTTCTCGAGAAACAACATCTTATTCTACCATGCTATGAAAGAACCAAAGAATGTTTTCATCTACGCCATCTGGTCAGAACGCATCTAGTCGAGTTCATACTAGTTGAAAATATGTGGTAAACCTAAGTCCATCAAAGCAACGAGACGGAGGAAGTAGCTTGCTATGAAGGCGCGAGGGAAGGAGGACAATTTACTTGATCGGTCGACGGAGATGAAAGAAGTCGGCGATGCGTTCTCGACGTAGTTCGTCGAGGTCGGCCTGCATGTGCGGACGACCTTGATCTTCTCGGGGTTTTTGTGGCGTGTGGGATGCGGCGGACGGAGCTGTCGACGCCTCGCCGGCAGGAGTCGATCTAGTCGACGACATGTGCGAGGAGGAGGAGATTATATACGAGGTCGACGCCTAGGTCGTCGTAACTTCCCTGTGGCCAATCTCGCGATCTATATTTTTCTCTGTTGAAGCGAGGCTGAACGTGCTCCTCAATCGTAGGGATTAGGAACATATGGATTAGCACGATCCCAGAATTGTGTAACAGAATGGCAAATACTCCCGTGATCGACGTGCGTGTGATCGACGTGCATGGAAAGTGCAGCATTGTGGGCTCCACAATATGGATCCGACACTTATTTGCGGTCTGGGCCGGCCCACCTACCTGCATTGTTTCT
>NW_021289223.1:4630-5534 GCF_002162155.2 Triticum dicoccoides
AAGTGTCGCAAATGAACGATACTCGTCATGCATGCATGCCATGGTCATCGTAGGGTATGCATGAAGTTTGGGACCATTTGGTGGGACCGTCAAGGAAAACCAATTTCAGACCTAATCTCCGGCAGACCCGAATGGTCATGCTTGTACATAGTGCATGTGGGGGCATGCATGAGATGACCCCAACTTTTGGGAGCATGTGAGCATGAGGAATTGAAATAATGAAGAAGTGCAATAGAACATAACATATTATCTCACATTTTGGAAATATTTCGAATATAAAGAAGAGAACAAATATTAGAATGAAGAAGTGAAATAAAACAGAACATTTTATCTTACAAATTAAAAATATTTCAAAAATAATAAAGATAAGAAATATTAGAATTAACAATTAAAATAAAACACACCATTTTTGTTTATATTTCGTAAATATTATCAATATACAAAAGAGAACGAACAAATGAAATAAAACACAACAGAATTTGGCTTATTTTTTAAATTTTAGTAAACACTTTTAGAAATAATATAGAAAAAAGAGATTTGATTTTAAATATTAGAAATATAAACAAGAAAAGAAACAAAGAAAATATAAAACATTGGGTAAGGCTGCCCTGGGCCAGCCCGCCCGAATTGGGCCCAAGGCGGAGCCGCGCAGGGCACATCGCAGCGCACAGCCGTTGGGTGGTGGGAGTTTAGTCCCACCTCTCCAAGCGAGGGAGCGCCGCACCGGTTTATATACCCGGCTGCGACTCCCCTCACAAGCTCCTATCAATTGCAGGCAGTACATTGCCTAACTCTCGTCCCCTCTGCCCCGTGGGGCCTACTAGCAGCAGAGATATTCTGCACCACGGGCCCATGCACCGCAGGGTTCCTAGTCGTATGCAGGCCGTGGAGTATGAATTCTCCT
>NW_021289223.1:5544-7685 GCF_002162155.2 Triticum dicoccoides
CTCTGGTAGGTGGGCACTTTTTTTTGGCATATTGTCATGTGTATTGATCTTCAAATCACACACTAAATTATACACATGCTCACTTGCATTCAATACACAATTTTCTGTGTGCATACATGACAAGTTAATGTTTTGACCTTCAAGTCATCTAATAAATTTTACACATGCTCACTTACATGTAATACACATGGATATTAATTGGATTTCAACAAAAATGAGGCCGTGGTGTATGAATTCTACTACCACATGCATGCCATGGTCATGGTACGGTGTGCAAAAAGTTTAGGATCTTTTGGTGGGACCGTCAAGGAAAACCTCTTCCAAACTTGCCCTTCGGCAGACCCAAATGGTCCGGCTTGTACATGGTGCATGTGGGGGCATGCATGAGATGACCCCAACTTTTAGGAGCATGTGAGCATGGCCAATGTTCCCCCCCCCCAGGCAGGGTGTGCATGAGTTCGGACACAAAACACACGTTGCATCATGCCGTGGCAGTGTTCTAGGGTTTTATCACCGCAAAACGCCTACAAGATGCATAGAGTGTCGGAAATGAACGGTATTTGCGAGGCATGCTTGCTATGGTCATCGTAGGGTGTGCATAAAAGTTTGGTATCAATTGATGAGACCGAGAAGAACCTGCTTGTAGTACATGGTGCAAGTGGAGGCATACATGTGATTGTCCCAACTATATTTGATTTAATAATATTTCAAGTATGAAACAGAAAATAAAATTTATAATTAGGAAAGACAACCATGAAAAGTGAAATATGAGAGAACAATATATCATACATTATTTAAATTTATAACTGTCAGAACAAAGAAAAGAGGAGAATATAGAAAACAGAAGAAAAAATTTGAATGAATAAGTGCAATAAAAGACAACACATTATCTTACATTTTGGAAATATTTCAAATATAAAGAAGAGAACAAATATTAGAATGAAGAAGTGAAATAAAACATAACATTTTATCTTACAAACTAAAAATATTTAAAAAATAATAAAGATAAGGAATATTGGAATGAAGAATTGAATTAAAACACAACATTTTAGTTCATATTTCGTAAATATTATCAATATACAAAAGAGTATGAACAAATGAAATAAAACACAACAGAATTTGGCATATTTTTTAAATTTTAGTAAACACTGTTAGAAATAATATAGAAAAAAAGAGACTTGATTTTAAATATTAGAAATATAAACAAGAAAAGAAACAAAGAAAATATAAAACGTATCAACGAGCGGAGTAAGGCTGCCCTAGGCTAGCCCGCCCGAATTGGGTCCAAGGCGGAGCCGCACAGGGCACATCGCAGCGCATAGCCGTTGGGTGGTGGGAGTTTAGTCCCACCTCGCCAAGCGAGAGAGCGCCGCACCGGTTTATATACCCTGCTGCGATTCCCCTCCCAAGCTCCTATCAATTGCAGGCGGTACATTGCCTAACTCTTGTCCCCTCTGCCCCGTGGGGCCTACTAGCAGCAGAGATATTCTGCACCACGAGCCTGCATCCTGGCCCATGCACAACAGGGTTCCTAGTCGTATGCAGGCCGTCGAGTATGAATTCTTCTACTCTAGTAGGTGGGCATTTTTTTGGCATATTGCCATTGTGTATTGATTCAATACACATATTTTTTTTGCATATATGACAATTTAATGTTTTGACCTTCATGTTATCTAATAATTTTTTTTTGAAATTATTTGAATTTTTTTATTAATTTATAATGCCTTCTAGACTAACTGGTCAAAACATCGGTCTATACCTCAGGGGGGCATTGTAAAATATTCTTTTTCCAAATTTTATTTCATAGCCATGATTGGCACATGTGGGTCAACATGTTCAAGAAAGTTGTGTGATTTGGAGGTGGTGGGAAAAATCACATTTTTTCAAAAACTCGCTTAAGTAAATGGCCCCTCCGAAATGCGGTCATTTTTTCGACCACCTCCAAATGACCTCAACTTTGGCACATCTGATCTATTGCACAAACAATGGTGGGTTTCAAAGGTTTTATATTTTTTTGAAATTTTTATTAATTTATAATGCCCTCTAAACTGATTGGTCAAAACATCGGTCTATACCTCAGGGGGGCATTGTAAAATATTCTTTTCCAAATTTTCTTTCATACCCATGATTGGCACATGTGG
>NW_021289223.1:13148-14147 GCF_002162155.2 Triticum dicoccoides
GTGGGTCACCATGTTCAAGAAAGTTTGTGTGATTTGGAGGTGGTGGGAAAAATCACATATTTTCAAAAACTGACTTAAGTTAGACCAAATGGCCCCTCCGGAATGCGGTCATTTTTTTGACGACCTCCAAATGACCTCAACTTTGGCACACATGATCTATTGCACAAACAAATGTGGGTTTCCAAGCTTTTATATTTTTTAGAATTTTTCATTAATTTATAATGCCCTCTAGACTAACTGATCAAAACATCGGTCCATAACTCAGGGGGGCATTATAAAATATTCTTTTTCCAAATTTTCTTTCATAGCCATGACTGGCACATGTGGGTCACAATGTTCAAGAGAGTTTGTGTGATTTGGAGGTGGTGGGAAAAATCACATTTTTTCCAAAGCTGGCTTAAGGACATGGTGACCCACATGTGCCAATCATGGCCATGAAAGAAAATTTGGTACATGATTGGCACATGTGGGTCACCATGTTCAAGAAAGTTTGTGTGATTTGGAGGTGGTGGGAAAAATCACATTTTTTCAAAAACTCGCTTAAGTAAATGGCCCCTCCGAAATGCGGTCATTTTTTCGACCACCTCCAAATGACCTCAACTTTGGCACATCTGATCTATTGCACAAACAATGGTGGGTTTCAAAGGTTTTATATTTTTTTGAAATTTTTATTAATTTATAATGCCCTCTAAACTGATTGGTCAAAACATCGGTCTATACCTCAGGGGGGCATTGTAAAATATTCTTTTCCAAATTTTCTTTCATAGCCATGATTGGCACATGTGGGTCACCATGTTCAAGAAAGTTTGTGTGATTTGGAGGTGGTGGGAAAAATCACATTTTTTCAAAAACTCGCTTAAGTAAATGGCCCCTCCGGAATGCGGTCATTTTTTCGACCACCTCCAAATGACCTCAACTTTGGCACACATGATCTATTGCACAAACAAAGGTGGGTTTCCAAGGTTTTATATTTTTTTTGAATTTTTCATTAATTTATAA
>NW_021289223.1:14684-15707 GCF_002162155.2 Triticum dicoccoides
ATGTTCGAGAGAGTTTGTGTGATTTGGAGGTGGTGGGAAAAATCACATTTTTTTCCAAAGCTGGCTTAAGTTAGACCAAATGCGCCCTCCGGAATGCGGTCATTTTTTCGACCACCTCCAAATGACATCAACTTTGGCACACATGATCTATTGCACAAAAAAGGTGGGTTTCCAAGGTTTTATATTTTTTTGAATTTTTTATTAATTTATAATGCCCTCTAGACTGACTGGTCAAAACATTGGTCTATACCTCAGGGGGGCATTGTAAAATATTCTTTTTCCAAATTTTCTTTCATGGCCATGATTGGCACATGTGGGTCACCATGTTCAAGAAAGTTTGTGTGATTTGGAGGTGGTGGGAAAAATCACATTTTTTCAAAAACTCGCTTAAGTAAATGGCCCCTCCGAAATGCGGTCATTTTTTCGACCACCTCCAAATGACCTCAACTTTGGCACACATGATCTATTGCACAAACAATGGTGGGTTTAAAAGGTTTTATATTTTTTTGAAATTTTTATTAATTTATAATGCCCTCTAGACTGACTGGTCAAAACATCGGTCTATACCTCAGGGGGGCATTGTAAAATATTCTTTTCCAAATTTTCTTTCATAGCCATGATTGGCACATGTGGGTCACCATGTTCAAGAAAGTTTGTGTGATTTGGAGGTGGTGGGAAAAATCACATATTTTCAAAAACTGACTTAAGTTAGACCAAATGGCCCCTCCGGAATGCGGTCATTTTTTTGACCACCTCCAAATGACCTCAACTTTGGCACACATGATCTATTGCACAAACAAATGTGGGTTTCCAAGCTTTTATATTTTTTTGAATTTTTCATTAATTTATAATGCCCTCTAGACTAACTGGTCAAAACATCGGTCCATAACTCAGGGGGGCATTGTAAAATATTCTTTTTCCAAATTTTCTTTCATAGCCATGACTAGCACATGTGGGTCACAATGTTCAAGAGAGTTTGTGTGATTTGGAGGTGGTGGGAAAAATCACATTTTTTCCAAAGCT
>NW_021289223.1:15717-16716 GCF_002162155.2 Triticum dicoccoides
GTGGGTCACCATGTTCAAGAAAGTTTGTGTGATTTGGAGGTGGTGGGAAAAATCACATATTTTCAAAAACTGACTTAAGTTAGACCAAATGGCCCCTCCGGAATGCGGTCATTTTTTTGACGACCTCCAAATGACCTCAACTTTGGCACACATGATCTATTGCACAAACAAATGTGGGTTTCCAAGCTTTTATATTTTTTAGAATTTTTCATTAATTTATAATGCCCTCTAGACTAACTGATCAAAACATCGGTCCATAACTCAGGGGGGCATTATAAAATATTCTTTTTCCAAATTTTCTTTCATAGCCATGACTGGCACATGTGGGTCACAATGTTCAAGAGAGTTTGTGTGATTTGGAGGTGGTGGGAAAAATCACATTTTTTCCAAAGCTGGCTTAAGGACATGGTGACCCACATGTGCCAATCATGGCCATGAAAGAAAATTTGGTACATGATTGGCACATGTGGGTCACCATGTTCAAGAAAGTTTGTGTGATTTGGAGGTGGTGGGAAAAATCACATTTTTTCAAAAACTCGCTTAAGTAAATGGCCCCTCCGAAATGCGGTCATTTTTTCGACCACCTCCAAATGACCTCAACTTTGGCACATCTGATCTATTGCACAAACAATGGTGGGTTTCAAAGGTTTTATATTTTTTTGAAATTTTTATTAATTTATAATGCCCTCTAAACTGATTGGTCAAAACATCGGTCTATACCTCAGGGGGGCATTGTAAAATATTCTTTTCCAAATTTTCTTTCATAGCCATGATTGGCACATGTGGGTCACCATGTTCAAGAAAGTTTGTGTGATTTGGAGGTGGTGGGAAAAATCACATTTTTTCAAAAACTCGCTTAAGTAAATGGCCCCTCCGGAATGCGGTCATTTTTTCGACCACCTCCAAATGACCTCAACTTTGGCACACATGATCTATTGCACAAACAAAGGTGGGTTTCCAAGGTTTTATATTTTTTTTGAATTTTTCATTAATTTATAA
>NW_021289223.1:16726-17337 GCF_002162155.2 Triticum dicoccoides
ATCTGATCTATTACACAAACAATGGTGGGTTTCAAAGGTTTTATATTTTTTTGAAATTTTTATTAATTTATAATGCCCTCTAAACTGATTGGTCAAAACATCGGTCTATACCTTAGGGGGGCATTGTAAAATATTCTTTTCCAAATTTTCTTTCATAGCCATGATTGGCACATGTGGGTCACCATGTTCAAGAAAGTTTGTGTGATTTGGAGGTGGTGGGAAAAATCACATTTTTTCAAAAACTGACTTAAGTTAGACCAAATGGCCCCTCCGGAATGCGGTCATTTTTTCGACCACCTCCAAATGACCTCAACTTTGGCACACATGATCTATTGCACAAACAAAGGTGGGTTTCCAAGGTTTTATATTTTTTTTGAATTTTTCATTAATTTATAATGCCCTCTAGACTGACTGGTCAAAACATCGGTCTATACCTCAGGGGGGCATTGTAAAATATTCTTGTTCCAAATTTTATTTCATAGCCATTATTGGCACATGTGGGTCACCATGTTCAAGAAAGTTTGTGTGATTTGGAGGTGGTGGAAAAAATCACATTTTTTTCAAAAACTGGCTTAAGTTAGACCAAATGGCCCCTCCAGAATGCGGTCATT
>NW_021289223.1:18002-18538 GCF_002162155.2 Triticum dicoccoides
ACATGTGGGTCACCATGTTCAAGAAAGTTTGTGTGATTTGGAGGTGGTGGGAAAAATCACATTTTTTCAAAAATTGGCTTAAATTAGACCAAATAGCCCCTCCGGAATGCGGTCATTGTTTCGACCACCTCCAAATGACCGCAACTTTGGCACACATGATCTATTGCACAAACAAAGGTGGGTTTCAAAGGTTTTATATTTTTTTGAATTTTTTATTAATTTATAATGCCCTCTAGACTGACTGGTCAAAACATCGGTCTATACCTCAGGGGGGCATTGTAAAATATTCTTTTTCCAAATTTTCTTTCATAGCCATGATTGGCGCATGTGGGTCACCATGTTCAATAAAGTTTGTGTGATTTGGAGGTGGTGGGAAAATCACATTTTTTCAAAAACTCGCTTAAGTTAGACCAAATGGCCCCTCCGGAATGCGGTCATTTTTTTGACCACCTCCAAATGACCTCATCTTTTGCACACATGATATATTGCACAAACAAATGTGGGTTTCCAAGGTGTTATATTTTTTTGAATTTTTC
>NW_021289223.1:20050-20743 GCF_002162155.2 Triticum dicoccoides
AAGGTGGGTTTCCAAGGTTTTATATTTTGTTGAATTTTTTATTAATTTATAATGCCCTCTAGACTGACTAGTCAAAACATTGGTCTATACCTTAGGGGGGCATTGTAAAATATTCTTTTTCCAAATTTTCTTTCATGGCTATGATTGGCACATATGGGTCACCATGTTCAAGAAAGTTTGTGTGATTTGGAGGTGGTGGGAAAAATCACTTTTTTTCAAAAACTCGCTTAAGTAAATGGCCCCTCCGGAATGCGGTCATTTTTTCGACCACCTCCAAATGACCTCAAATTTGGCACACATGATCTATTGCACAAACAATGGTGGGTTTCAAAGGTTTTATATTTTTTTTGAATTTTTTATTAATTTATAATGCCCTCTAGACTGACTGGTCAAAACATCGGTCTATACCTCAGGGGGCATTGTAAAATATTCTTTTTCCAAATTTTCTTTCATAGCCATGATTGGCACATGTGGGTCACCATGTTCAAGAAAGTTTGTGTGATTTGGAGGTGGTGGGGAAAATCACATTTTTCAAAAGTTGGCTTAAGTGACCAAATTGCCCCTCCGGAATGCGGTCATTTTTACGACCACCTCCAAATGACCTCAACTTTGGCACACATGATCTATTGCATAAACAATGGTGGGTTTCCAAGGTTTTATATTTTTTTGAATTTTTCATTAATTTATAATGCC
>NW_021289223.1:23256-30818 GCF_002162155.2 Triticum dicoccoides
AGTACGGCTTCCAGCTTCCAATGATCAGCATGATGTACGACTAGAGGTCAGGGTTTCTCAGGACCTTCAGGAGGGCAGAATGCTGACCAATGATCCTGTAGTCATGACTGGAGATCGATGTAGCCCGGCAATGTTCCATCAGATGCTCCAATAACCCAGACCTGGGCTTGGGCTTGCTGCAGTAGGGGCACCGGTACTTTTCATTCCTCCAGTTGTAGTACTTAGCAGGTCCTTGGGCCCTGATCTTCAACACCTCCTCTTCAAAGGACTCGACGTTCCCCTCAACCACATCATCTCCAGATTCATACTGCACACATTAATGACTGACATCAATACATTATGCATTCAAAAACTATAAACACATAATACTAACTCAATGCAGAAATAACATTTCAACTAGCCCTTACCTTGTACGGCTCATCTTCATCAGACTCATATGGGTAGAACCCAGTCTTGTCCCACTTCCTCTTGTTGCCCAGAAGATCCTCCTCCTGCTATATTGTCAAACAAGCACATCAATTACAATGAATTGAATTGAAGTTCACATAATGTCATTACAAACAAAATTGTGAATGTGAACCACATTGGTATGTTGCAAGTGACCAAATGCTTTCCTTATAAATACAGAATCTAAGCAATCAATCAACAGACAAATGATGTCCTTCATAAATGCTAATGAAAATGCAAGCTGGATTCTTGATATTCCCTGGATTAACCCAACACTTTTATTTTGAGGGAATTCCCCCCAAACTACTTAATGGAAACATATAGTATATTTTGTTGCTAGGATCCTGCCTTGGAATGTTTACTTCACACTTTACATATAGTATATACTAATTACAGAAGCCAACTACAAATTTTAATATGCACAAATTACTGTTTTTGGGATAATGCAGCAAAGCTCCTACATATATTAACATAATGCAGTAGTTAATTAGGTACAACTTCAACTATAAATGCATACATCTCCAACAAACATCTAAAATTTCATTACTTACCTAAACAACAACAAATTATACTATAGATGAATCTTGTATCATCTAAATCAATTCATTGGCACGTCTTAATTAATGCATTCCAAATCAAATATGTTTCCATCCAGTATCATTGAACCACAGATCAAATCAAATAATCATAAATATCAGCAACATTGAACTATAGATCTAATAATCATATGACATCTATCTGACCTTAAATTCCCCCTTAAATAAGGTATTCATCCTCATACTAATTAAATTCTAACAAGCAAAAATTCAACTACTAATCTAATAAGCATCTGAAAAAACCCCAAGATGCTTTTATCTCTGAAGCAACGGCATTGCACAGGATGTTCAATGCTATCAATATCTCTGAAGCAACGACAAAATTCCACTACTAACCCAAAGTAAATAAGCATAGACTGCCCCTTCCCCTCGACCACGCTTCCCCTCTCCTTCAGAAGCCCCAATCCAGCACAAAAAAATCCAACCCTTGAGAAGCTCTTTTTGATTAACATGACAACACCCAGTACGTAAGCACATCCTTCACTATATTTACAACCAAACTAATGCACCATCTAATCACCTCACGTAGATAATTTCCAAAAAACACAAGGCCATGCACAACCCATCTCATAGCCTCTGCCTGACAGGCATCAATCAAGCATCAAATAACTGTAACTATGACAACATGCATCAATCAAGCATCTATGAATTGCAACTATCATAGCCATAATCCCTAGAACTAAGCATACATTTAATTAATCATCAAGCCAAAGAACTAAAGCAGGCACCAACCCAAACCAATACAGAAGTATATATTTGACTCCAAACACTTAAAGAATTGCAAAAATTCCACTACTAATCTAATAAGCATCTGAAAAAACCCATCCCTCAATCTGGCTACTTCTAACCTAATCTAATAATCATATGTGGTCCACCATTCTTGCATGAATCAAATACAGAAAAACCCTAAAGCAGAGAAAACCCTACCTCCAACAAATCTAACCAAACAAAGTTCTGGCCACAAACCCTACAATCTAAAAACTACCAACTAAAAGTTAGCCGCAGATACCTTCTGCTCCGCTTCCTCCTCGCCGGAGCCGGCCTCCACCTTCTCCACCTCGTGCGCCTCGCCAGAGCCCACCCCCAACTTCTGCGCCTCGCCAGAGCCCGCCTCCACCTTCTTCGCCTCGCCGGAGTTTGCCAGAGCGAACGCATCTGGCTGGACCGCGCCGCTGCGGCCCGCCCCCACCTTCTCTAGATCTCAAGCGGAGGGAGCACCGCGCTGGACGCCGGCACGCCCCCTCACAAAGGTGCCCGCAGCGACCTGTCACGCCTGCTCCACCAGATCTGCGCCCCAATCGGGGCGCTCGCCTCCTGCGTCCGCCATGGCGATGGAGAGGATGCGGTGAGGGAGACGATGAGGTTGGAGAGGAGAGGGAGTGGGGAGTGGAGAGTGGAGAGAGGGAGACGATGCGGCGGGGGGAAATGGTGGGCGATGCGGCCGGAGGTGGTTGTCGTCCACATTTATATGATGGGACAGTTTTGGCAACTACCCGTGACATGTGCTGCCCCACGCGCGGGCGGCTTCACGCGTGCATGAAAGGCCGCCGTATACAAACAAATATGTATATGGACGGGCACACGTATACGGCCGGGCATACGATCTAACCGGACCCGTACGGGCCTCCCAGGGCTCCTCGACGGCTATACGCGGGGGCAACAAAGACGATTGTGCCCCTCGTTATGAACCGTTTTAGGTTCATCCTGGCCGTAGATGTGTTTTTCCACCCCGCGTTCAGCCCGGGGGGAGCACCGGAGCAGAAACGCTTCCTCACTGAATCCCTCACGATCTCTTCGGCTTTGTAGCAGGTCTTGTAGTCGTGTCCGATCGCGAGCGCCAGCGCAGCAGGAGGGCTCGGGCTTGGGATAGGCGGGGTTGGGCTGGGTGGAGGTGGAGGGTAGCTGCTAGGCGTGCCCGGGCTGGGATACCCACCATACCCTGAAGCGTGGCACGTCCGCGCCACGTAGCCAAGCAACGCTACCATAGCCAATGCGGCAAGCTTAGCCATCTTCGCTATGGCCGTACGTATCTGTGCTCCCTCTATTACTTGTGTGTTTCCTCGAGAAATGGGAGGACGATGGGTGAAGGAAGCTTGCTGTTGCTCAGGTCTATTTATAAACCCACAATGCTGTGTTATGCAGTTTGAATTCGAACAGCGACAGCGACAAACTTGCTCGCATGGAATAATGAGTTCTTTACACTATCTTGGAGAGCAAAGTCAAGCGGGGACGTGGGGAGGGTAATCTCAGTACAGCTCGGACTGGTTGACATTGTCGTGTGCTAATTCCCTGCGTTGATGTGGGTGTCGGCCGAGCAATGCTATACTCACGGGCTGTGTTTTTACCATAGTTTTAAATAGCCGGCTATAGCTCCGCTATAGCCCGCTATAGCCTTTTTAGTAAGGTGCCGCTAAATGGTCATCTTCACAAATAGTCCGCTTTAACCCGCTATAGCTCCGCTATAACTGATTTACAGGCCCGCCGCTATTTTTCATAGCCCGCTATTTAAAACATTGGTTTTTACTGAATTCACGGACTGTCCTAGTTGTGATATTTTGATTGGATAGAAATTAGGATGAGGGGCCCACCCCACTGAAAATCAGGGGGGAGAAGATTAGTTAAGGAAAGAGCCCGTGAAAGGCCCGTAAAGGTCCGTGCGTTTAGAATTATCGGTGTCGGCCGGGTGGAATACATAGTAGTAGTAAGAGTACTACTAGATTACGTGCCAATAGGTTTTGATCATTGATGCTGTACCGTGTGCCGCAATGGAAGGGGTGATGGATGGACATTTGTTTCCTTGGGAGTTGGGACGAAGCTGCTGGCATGCATGGTTGTGTACTACTACTACACCGGTTTGCTGTTGGCATTGTCTGATAATTGTACCCATGTGTGTCCAGTGGATTGTCGTTTCCTGGGGTCGACAGACAGGCATCCATGTATATATCCATAGATTAAACAAAACCGGTTTACTTCGCTAGGATTTACTTAAACTCTTTTGCTCTGGTACACCCCCTAAACACACTCTAGCTTCTGGCCTACTCGAACACCCTTTATTGAACATGATCTAGTTTCAAACATTTTTAAAATGACCCCACGGTATGTATTTGTGACAAGTTTAAACGATTTCAGACACCATACGTAGTTTGCAACACGTCCGGCTATTTATCGGCCTTTTTTGACTAAGAAAACCCCCAAAAATATAAAATTTACCGATAACCAAAATAACTTGGCATAATGCCTTTAATTGGTAATATAAGCTCATCGAAAAAATTTAGGGTCATTTGACGTATGCCAAAAAAATATGCTCTCAAAGGGACCCTTCTGGCCTATCCGAAAACTCTCTGTTGAACATGGTCTATTTTTGGACATGCATGAAGCAACCTCAACTTTTTCCAGTAGGTGGGCATACCCATGGTAGGCATCCATGCTAGGTTTGAACGAATTTCTACACCGTATGCAAGTTGTGTCATGTCCGGCCATTTATCAGCCTTTTTGGGTTTTTTTGTTGCAGCCTGCATGTACGTAGCTGTACGGAACACACTGTGCCGTTCGTGGTTTTTGTCCCACCTCGTCTAGTTGCACAAAAGGAGACAGGATGCTAAATCATTTTAGCATCTTATCAATATGTATTTTAGCATAGCCCTATCAGGCAATTCTATCTCCATAGATAATTATGACTGGACAAGTCCTGCCAAGTACACCTTACTTGAGTGCTCGGCCGCGACATGCGCCTCGCGGCCTGCCGCATCCTTGGCCAAGAAGTTGAGCCTAACGAGAGCCGCATCATAGGGCGACACCATGACCACAATTAATTCCCACTAACACCCTTCAGTAGTAACAAAAAAATTGTGATAAACATAAGATGACATAAATTTCGAGCAACAAAGAACAACATAAGCTTAATGTCCAAGTCAAGTAATCCACATTTCTACCACACTAGGGGTTGCTCGATCGGGTGAAAGAAGAGAGACATTCATAATGAAGGAAATATGCCCTAGAGGCAATAATAAAGTTGTTATATTTCCTTATATCATGATAAATGTTTATTATTCATGCTGGAATTGTATTAACCAGAAACTTGATACATGTGTGGATACATAGACAAAACACCATGTCCTAGTAAGCCTTTACTAGATTAGCTTGTTAATCAAAGATGGTTAAGTTTCCTAACCATAGACATGTGTTGTCATTTGATGAACGTGATCACATCATTCGACCCATCCGTTAGCTTAGCATATTGATCGTTCAGTTTTATTGCTATTGCTTTCTTCATGTCAAATACATATTCCTTCGACTATGAGATTATGCAACCCCCGGATATCGCAGGAATACCTTGTGTGCTATCAAACGTCATAACGTAACTGGGTGATTATAAAGATGCTCTACAGGTATCTCCGAAGGTGTTTGTTGGGTTGGCATAGATCGAGATTAGGATTTGTCACTCCGAGTATCGGAGAGGTATCTCTGGGCCCTCTCGGTAATACACATCATAAGAAGCCTTGCAAGCAAAGTGACTAATAAGTTAGTTGCAGGATGATGTATTATGGAACGAGTAAAGAGACTTGCCGGTAACGAGATTGAACTAGGTATGAAGATACCAACGATGGAATCTCGGGCAAGTAACATATCGATGACAAAGGAAATAACATATGTTGTCATAATAGTTCGACCGATAAAGATCTTCGTAGAATATGTAGGAGCCAATATAAGCATATAGGTTCCGCTATTGGTTATTGACCGAAGAGGCGTCTCGGTCATGTCTACATAGTTCTCGAACCCGTAGGGTCCGCACGCTTAACGTTCGATGACGATTTAGTATTGTATGAGTTATGTGATTTGGTGACCGAATGTTGTTCGGAGTCCCAGATGAGATCACGGACATCACGAGGAGTCTCGAAATGGTCGATAGGTAAAGATTGATATATAGGACGATGGTATTCGAACACCGAAGTGTTTCAGAGGGTATCGGGTACTTATCGGGTCACCGGAAGGTGTTTCTGGTACCCCCGACAATCATATGGGCCATATGGGCCTTGTGAAGGAACACACCAGCCCACAAGGGGCTGGTGCGCCCTATAAGGCTATAGGTGGAGGAGAAGAAAATGGGGGAAGGGAAAGGAAAGTGTGGATTATGACTCCCACTTCCTTCCCTCACCCCTCTCTTTCCTTCCCCTTCATGCATACATGAAAAGAGGGGCGCAGAGCAAGGCAGGGCCCCTAGGTTGCGGCGGCCAACCCTAGGGTGCCCCTGGCTGCCTCTCCTCCTCCCACCTATATATATGTGTGGGAAGGGGGCGTCTAGAACACACACCAACAATTGTTAGCCGTGTGTGGTGCCCCCCTCCACAGTTTACGCCTCTGGTCACACTAGTAGAAAAAAGGTCAAATGTGAAGCACATTAGTGCCGGTTTGAATTTGAGCCGGCACTAATGTGTTCATTAGTGCCGATTCCAACGGCTAGGCGGGCGGACATCATTAGTACCGGTTCGTGGAGAACCTTTAGCACCGATTCGTGCCACGAACCGGTACTAATGAGAGTGGTGGCAGGATGTTGTCAGAGTGGGGCCCCTCCAGCACCTTTAGTACCGGTTCGTGCCACGAACCGGTACTAAAGGTCGTCCTATATAAACCCTTCGTCCACCAGCACTCTGTTCTTCCCCCTTTCCCCTCTCCCTCTCCTCTGTTCTTCCCTTCTTCCTCTCGAGTTCATCACAAAATTTTCCCCAAATTTGTCAAGATTTGCAGGCCCCATCCATTCAAATGTTCACAAAGGTTAGCAACTTTGTCCTTTCATCTCTCATTGCTAGATTAGCTTTTGCATTGGTTTATATAGTGATTAATTGTGGGTTTTAGTAATTTGGGAGGAATTATATGTGGTAGTATTTGATTTATATGCAAATTGAGGTCAAAATAACACTTAGTTTGCATATGTAGGTGTGGTTTACTTAGTGCCTTCTAAATCTCCGTCGTAACCACCGTCGATCACCCGCACCATCCCGTCGCCGGCACCACCTTGTGGTGAGCCTCTTGTTCATGAAATTTTATATAAAAAATTGATGTTTGTGTGATTTGGATATATAGTTACTCGTATAATTATCTTACCCGTACGTTGTTTGTTATACATAGTGCCATGGTTTTGATATCCATCCCCGTCGGCCCTCGCCCTTGTTATGATTCGGATGTGGTATATTCTCTCTTAAAACTATTTGTTGCATTTCGTGTTTATGACAAATTATGCCCATCAAGCTGACATAGATATTTGTATGTAGGAGGTAGTTGAACCGGAAATTCCAACCGACCCTATTGTTGAGAGGTTAAATTTAGTTGAAAGAGAAAACGAGGATTTGAAAGAAAAATTGAAAAGAATTGAGGGGGAGAAGATGGAATTGGAGTTGCATGTTGCCGATGTCGTCGATGATCACAAGATTAAGATGGAGAAAATGCGCTTGAAGATTAGAAAGATTAGAAACTATGCCATTCATAGTGAGGCTTGGTATCATTATGCGGTTGGATCAATTG
>NW_021289223.1:32363-39088 GCF_002162155.2 Triticum dicoccoides
CTCTCAGTAACCTTTCAGGACAGACAAACAAACAAGGGATACCGTGCATGCACGCACTGCTTGGACGATACCGACTTAGGGAGTCCTGGATTAGGGGGTCTCCGGACAGCCGGACTATATCCTTTGGCCGGACTGTTAGTGAAGGAAATATGCCCTAGAGGCAATAATAAAGTTATTATTTGTTTCCTTATAATCATGATAAATGTTTATTATTCATGCTAGAATTGTATTAACCGGAAACATAATATATGTGTGAATACATAGACAAACTTAGTGTGACTAGTATGCCTCTACTTGACTAGCTCGTTAATCAAAGATGGTTATGTTTCCTAACCATGAACAAAGTGTTGTTATTTGATTAACGAGGTCACATCATTAGTTGAATGATCTGATTGACATGACCCATTCCATTAGCTTAGCACCCGATCGTTTAGTATGTTGCTATTGCTTTCTTCATGACATATACATGTTCCTATGACTATGAGATTATGCAACTCCTGTTTGCCGGAGGAACACTTTGGGTGCTACCAAACGTCACAACGTAACTGGGTGATTATAAAGGAGCATTACAGGTGTCTCCAAAGGTAGATGTTGGGTTGGCGTATTTCGAGATTAGGATTTGTCACTCTGATTGTCGGAGAGGTATCTCTGGGCCCTCTCGGTAATGCACATCACATAAGCCTTGCAAGCATTACAACTAATATGTTAGTTGTGAGATGATGTATTACAGAACGAGTAAAGAGACTTGCCGGTAACGAGATTGAACTAGGTATTGGATACCGACGATTGAATCTCGGGCAAGTAACATACCGATGACAAAGGGAACAACATATGTTGTTATGCGGTCTGACCGATAAAGATCTTCGTAGAATATGTAGGAGGCAATATGGGCATCCAGGTCCCGCTATTGGTTATTGACCGGAGACGTGTCTCGGTCATGTCTACATTGTTCTCGAACCCGTAGGGTCCGCACGCTTAAGGTTACGATGACAATTATATTATGAGTTTATGCATTTTGATGTACCGAAGGTTGTTCGGAGTCCCGGATGTGATCACGGACATGACGAGGAGTCTCGGAATGTTCTAGATATAAAGACTGATATATTGGAAGCCTATGTTTGGATATCGGAAGTGTTACGGGTGAAATCGGGATTTTACCGGAGTACCGGGAGGTTACCGGAACCCCCCGGGAACCATATGGGCCTAGATGGGCTCTAGTGGAAAGGTGAAAGGGGCAGCCCAAGGTGGCCGCGCACCTCCCCCCTCCCCCTAGTCCTATTAGGACTAGGAGAGGTGGCCGGCCCCCCTTCTCTCTCTTTCCCCCTTGGGAATCCTATTTGGAATAGGATTGGGGGGGGGGGGAGTCCTACTCCCGGTAGGAGTAGGACTCCTCCTGTGCCTCCATAGGGCTGGCCGCACCCCTCCCCCTTGGCTCCTTTATATACGGAGGCAGGGGGCACCTCGAGACACACAAGTTGATCCACGTGATCTATTCCTTAGCCGTGTGCGGTGCCCCCAGCCACCATATTCCTCGATAATACTGTAGCGGAGTTTAGGAGAAGCCCTGTTGCTGTAGTGCATCAAGATCGTCACCACGCCGTCGTGCTGACGGAACTCTTCCCCGACACTTTGCTGGATCGGAGTCCGGGGATCGTCATCGAGCTGAACGTGTGCTTGAACTCGGAGGTGCCGTAGTTTCGGTACTTGATCGGTTGGATCGTGAAGACGTACGACTACTTCCTCTACGTTGCGTCAACGCTTCCGCAGTCGGTCTGCGTGGGTACGTAGACAACACTCTCCCCCTCGTTGCTATGCATCACATGATCTTGCGTGTGCGTAGGAAAATTTTGAAATTACTACGAAACCCAACAGTGGCATCCGAGCCTAGGTTATTTATGTTGATGTTATATGCACGAGTAGAACACAAGTGAGTTGAGTCATACTGCCTACCAGCATGTCATACTTTGGTTCGGCGGCATTGGTGGACGAGACGACCCGGACCAACCTTACGCGTACGCTTACGCGAGATCGGTTCCCCCGACGTGCTTTGCACACAGGTGGCTTGCGGGCGACTGTCTCTCCAACTTTAGTTGAACCAAGTATGGCTACGCCCGGTCCTTGCGAAGGTTAAAACGGAGTCTATTTGACAAACTATCGTTGTGGTTTTGATGCGTAGGTGAGATTGGTTCTTGCTTAAGCCCGTAGCAGCCACGTAAAACTTGCAACAACAAAGTAGAGGACGTCTAACTTGTTTTTGCAGGGCATGTTGTGATGTGATATGGTCAAGACATGATGCTGAATTTTATTGTATGAGATGATCATGTTTTGTAACCGAGTTATCGACAACTGGCAGGAGCCATATGGTTGTCGCTTTATTGTATGCAATGAAATCGGGATGTAATGCTTTACTTTATTACTAAGCGGTAGTGATAGTCGTGGAAGCATAAGCTTGGCAAGACGACAACGATGCTACGATGGAGATCAAGGTGTTACGCCGGTGACGATGGTGATCACGACGGTGCTTCGGAGATGAAGATCACAAGCACAAGATGATGATGGCCATATCATATCACTTATATTGATTGCATGTGATGTTTATCCTTTTATGCATCTTATCTTGCTTTGATTGACGGTAGCATTATAAGATGATCTCTCACTAAATTATCAAGAAGTGTTCTCCCTGAGTATGCACCGTTGTGAAAGTTCTTCGTGCTGAGACACCACGTGATGATTGGGTGTGATAGGTTCTACGTTCAAATACAACGGGTGCAAAACAGTTGCACACGCGGAATACTCAGGTTATACTTGACGAGCCAAGCATATACAGATATGGCCTCGGAACACGGAGACTGAAAGGTCGAGCATGAATCATATAGTAGATATGATCAACATAATGATGTTCACCGATGAAACTACTCCATCTCACGTGATGATCGGACATGGTTTAGTTGATTTGGATCACGTGATCACTTAGAGGATTAGAGGGATGTCTATGTAAGTGGGAGTTCTTAAGTAATATGATTAATTGAACTTAAATTTATCATGAACTTAGTACCTGATAGTATCTTGCTTGTTTATGCTGATTGTAGATAGATGGCTCGTGCTGTTGTTCCGTTGAATTTTAATGCATTCCTTGAGAAAGCAAAGTTGAAAGATGATGGTAGCAATTACACGGACTGGGTCCGTAACTTGAGGATTATCCTCATTGCTGCACAGAAGAATTACGTCCTGGAAGCACCGCTGGGTGCCAAGCCTGCTGCAGGAGCAACGCCAGATGTTATGAACGTCTGGCAGAGCAAAGCTGATGACTACTCGATAGTTCAATGTGCCATGCTTTACGGCTTAGAATCGGGACTTCAACGACGTTTTGAACATCATGGAGCATATGAGATGTTCCAGGAGTTGAAGTTGATATTTCAAGCAAATGCCCGGATTGAGAGATATGAAGTCTCCAATAAGTTCTATAGCTGCAAGATGGAGGAGAACAGTTCTGTCAGTGAGCATATACTAAAAATGTCTGGGTATAATAATCACTTGATTCAATTGGGAGTTAATCTTCCAGATGATTGCGTCATTGACAGAATTCTCCAATCACTGCCACCAAGCTACAAGAGCTTCGTGATGAACTATAATATGCAAGGGATGAACAAGACTATTCCCGAGCTCTTCGCGATGCTGAAAGCTGCGGAGGTAGAAATCAAGAAGGAGCATCAAGTGTTGATGGTCAACAAGACCACTAGTTTCAAGAAAAGGGGCAAAGGAAAGAAGAAGGGGAACTTCAAGAAGAACGGCAAGCCAGTTGCTGCTCAAGAGAAGAAACCCAAGTCTGGACCTAAGCCTGAAACTGAGTGCTTCTACTGCAAGCAGACTGGTCACTGGAAGCGGAACTGCCCCAAGTATTTGGCGGATAAGAAGGATGGCAAGGTGAACAAAGGTATATGTGATATACATGTTATTGATGTGTACCTTACTAATGCTCGCAGTAGCACCTGGGTATTTGATACTGGTTCTGTTGCTAATATTTGCAACTCGAAACAGGAGCTACGGATTAAGCGAAGATTGGCTAAGGACAAGGTAACGATGCGCGTGGGAAACGGTTCCAAAGTCGATGTGATCGCGGTCGGCACGCTACCTCTACATCTACCATCGGGATTAGTATTAGACCTAAATAATTGTTATTTGGTGCCAACGTTGAGCATGAACATTATATCTGGATCTTGTTTAATGCGAGATGGTTATTCATTTAAATCAGAGAATAATGGTTGTTCTATTTATATGAGTAATATCTTTTATGGTCATGCACCCTTGAAGAGTGGTCTATTCTTATTGAATCTCGATAGTAGTAATACACATATTCATAATGTTGAAGCCAAAAAATGCACAGTCGATAATGATAGTGCAACTTATTTGTGGCACTGCCGTTTAGGTCATATCGGTGTAAAGCGCATGAAGAAACTCCATACTGATGGACTTTTGGAACCACTTGATTATGAATCACTTGGTACTTGCGAACCGTGCCTCATGGGCAAGATGACTAAAACACCGTTCTCCGGTACTATGGAGAGAGCAACAGATTTGTTGGAAATCATACATACAGATGTATGTGGTCCGATGAATATTGAGGCTCGTGGCGGATATTGTTATTTTCTCACCTTCACAGATGATTTAAGCAGATATGGGTATATCTACTTAATGAAACATAAGTCTGAAACATTTGAAAAGTTCAAGGAATTTCAGAGTGAAGTTGAAAATCATTGTAACAAGAAAATAAAGTTTCTACGATCTGATCGTGGAGGAGAATATTTGAGTTACGAGTTTGGTGTACATTTGAAAAATTGTGGAATAGTTTTACAACTCACGCCACCCGGAACACCTCAGCGCAATGGTGTGTTCGAACGTCGTAATCGTACTTTACTGGATATGGTGCGATCTATGATGTCTCTTACTGATTTACCGCTATCGTTTTGGGGATATGCTCTAGAGACGGCCGCATTCACGTTAAATAGGGCACCATCAAAATCCGTTGAGATGACACCTTATGAACTGTGGTTTGGCAAGAAACCAAAGTTGTCGTTTCTAAAAGTTTGGGGCTGCGATGCTTATGTGAAAAAGCTTTAACCTGATAAGCTCGAACCCAAATCGGAGAAATGTGTCTTCATAGGATATCCAAAGGAAACTATTGGATACGCCTTCTATCACAGATCCGAAGGCAAGACTTTTGTTGCAAAATTCGGAAACTTTCTAGAGAAGGAGTTCCTCTCGAAAGAAGTGAGTGGGAGGAAAGTAGAACTTGACAAGGTAATTGTACCTGCTCCCTTACTGGAAAGTAGTACATCACAGAAAACTGTTTCAGTGACACCTACACCAGTTAGCGAGGAAGCTAATGATAATGATCATGAAAATTCAGATCAAGATACTACTGAACCTCGTAGATCAACCAGAGTAAGATCCGCACCAGAGTGGTACGGTAATCCGGTTCTGGAAGTCATGCTACTAGATCATGATGAACCTACGAACTATGAAGAAGCGATGGTGAGCCCAGATTCCGCAAAGTGGCTTGAAGCCATGAAATCTGAGATGGGATCCATGTATGAGAACAAAGTATGGACTTTGGTTGACTTTCCCGATGATCGGCAAGCAATTGAGAATAAATGGATCTTCAAGAAGAAGACTGACGCTGATGGTAATGTTACTGTCTACAAAGCTCGACTTGTCGCAAAAGGTTTTCGACAAGTTCAAGGGATTGACTACAATGAGACCTTCTCACCCGTAGCGATGCTCAAGTCTTTCCAAATCATGTTAGCAATTGCCGCATTTTATGATTATGAAATTTGGCAGATGGATGTCAAAACTGCATTCCTGAATGGATTTCTGGAAGAAGAGTTGTATATGATGCAACCAGAAGGTTTTGTCGATCAAAAGGGAGCTAACAAAGTGTGCAAGCTCCAGCGATCCATTTATGGACTGGTGCAAGCCTCTCGGAGTTGGAATAAACATTTTGATAGTGTGATCAAAGCATTTGGTTTTATACAGACTTTTGGAGAAGCCTGTATTTGCAAGAAAGTGAGTGGGAGCTCTATAGCATTTCTGATATTATATGTGGATGACATATTATTAATTGGAAATGATATAGAATTTCTGGATAGCATAAAGGGATACTTGAATAAGAATTTTTCAATGAAAGACCTCGGTGAAGATGCTTACATATTAGGCATTAAGATCTATAGAGATAGATCAAGACGCTTAATTGGACTTTCACAAACAACATACCTTGACAAAATTTTGAAGAAGTTCAAAATGGATCAAGCAAAGAAAGGATTCTTGCCTGTGTTACAAGGTGTGAAATTGAGTAAGACTCAATGCCCGACCACTGCAGAAGATAGAGAGAATATGAAAGATGTTCCCTATGCTTCAGCCATAGGCTCTATCATGTATGCAATGCTGTGTACCAGACCTGATGTGTGCCTTGCTATAAGTTTAGCAGGGAGGTACCAAAGTAATCCAGGAGTGGATCACTGGACAGCGGTCAAGAACATCCTAAAATACCTGAAAAGGACTAAGGATAAGCTTCTCGTATATGGATGTGACAAAGAGCTCGTCGTAAATGGTTACGTTGATGCAAGCTTTTACACTGATCCAGACGATTCTAAATCGCAAACCGGATACGTGTTTACATTAAACGGTGGAGCTGTCAGTTGGTGCAGTTCTAAACAAAGCGTCGTAGC
>NW_021289223.1:39098-40968 GCF_002162155.2 Triticum dicoccoides
TGGGTACGTAGACAACACTCTCCCCCTCGTTGCTATGCATCACATGATCTTGCGTGTGCGTAGGAAAATTTTGAAATTACTACGAAACCCAACAGTGGCATCCGAGCCTAGGTTATTTATGTTGATGTTATATGCACGAGTAGAACACAAGTGAGTTGAGTCATACTGCCTACCAGCATGTCATACTTTGGTTCGGCGGCATTGGTGGACGAGACGACCCGGACCAACCTTACGCGTACGCTTACGCGAGATCGGTTCCCCCGACGTGCTTTGCACACAGGTGGCTTGCGGGCGACTGTCTCTCCAACTTTAGTTGAACCAAGTATGGCTACGCCCGGTCCTTGCGAAGGTTAAAACGGAGTCTATTTGACAAACTATCGTTGTGGTTTTGATGCGTAGGTGAGATTGGTTCTTGCTTAAGCCCGTAGCAGCCACGTAAAACTTGCAACAACAAAGTAGAGGACGTCTAACTTGTTTTTGCAGGGCATGTTGTGATGTGATATGGTCAAGACATGATGCTGAATTTTATTGTATGAGATGATCATGTTTTGTAACCGAGTTATCGACAACTGGCAGGAGCCATATGGTTGTCGCTTTATTGTATGCAATGAAATCGGGATGTAATGCTTTACTTTATTACTAAGCGGTAGTGATAGTCGTGGAAGCATAAGCTTGGCAAGACGACAACGATGCTACGATGGAGATCAAGGTGTTACGCCGGTGACGATGGTGATCACGACGGTGCTTCGGAGATGAAGATCACAAGCACAAGATGATGATGGCCATATCATATCACTTATATTGATTGCATGTGATGTTTATCCTTTTATGCATCTTATCTTGCTTTGATTGACGGTAGCATTATAAGATGATCTCTCACTAAATTATCAAGAAGTGTTCTCCCTGAGTATGCACCGTTGTGAAAGTTCTTAGAGCTGAGACACCACGTGATGATTGGGTGTGATAGGTTCTACGTTCAAATACAACGGGTGCAAAACAGTTGCACACGCGGAATACTCAGGTTATACTTGACGAGCCAAGCATATACAGATATGGCCTCGGAACACGGAGACTGAAAGGTCGAGCATGAATCATATAGTAGATATGATCAACATAATGATGTTCACCGATGAAACTACTCCATCTCACGTGATGATCGGACATGGTTTAGTTGATTTGGATCACGTGATCACTTAGAGGATTAGAGGGATGTCTATGTAAGTGGGAGTTCTTAAGTAATATGATTAATTGAACTTAAATTTATCATGAACTTAGTACCTGATAGTATCTTGCTTGTTTATGCTGATTGTAGATAGATGGCTCGTGCTGTTGTTCCGTTGAATTTTAATGCATTCCTTGAGAAAGCAAAGTTGAAAGATGATGGTAGCAATTACACGGACTGGGTCCGTAACTTGAGGATTATCCTCATTGCTGCACAGAAGAATTACGTCCTGGAAGCACCGCTGGGTGCCAAGCCTGCTGCAGGAGCAACGCCAGATGTTATGAACGTCTGGCAGAGCAAAGCTGATGACTACTCGATAGTTCAATGTGCCATGCTTTACGGCTTAGAATCGGGACTTCAACGACGTTTTGAACATCATGGAGCATATGAGATGTTCCAGGAGTTGAAGTTGATATTTCAAGCAAATGCCCGGATTGAGAGATATGAAGTCTCCAATAAGTTCTATAGCTGCAAGATGGAGGAGAACAGTTCTGTCAGTGAGCATATACTAAAAATGTCTGGGTATAATAATCACTTGATTCAATTGGGAGTTAATCTTCCAGATGATTGCGTCATTGACAGAATTCTCCAATCACTGCCACCAAGCTACAAGAGCTTCGTGATGAACTATAATATGCAAGGGATGAA
>NW_021289223.1:44361-51880 GCF_002162155.2 Triticum dicoccoides
GGATCTACATGTGAAGCAGAGTACATAGCTGCTTCGGAAGTGGCAAATGAAGGAGTCTGGATGAAGGAGTTCATATCCGATCTAGGTGTCATACCTAGTGCATCGGGTCCAATGAAAATCTTTTGTGACAATACTGGTGCAATTGCCTCGGCAAAGGAATCCAGATTTCACAAGAGAACCAAGCACATCAAGAGATGCTTCAATTCCATCCGGGATCTAGTCCAGGTGGGAGACATAGAGATTTGCAAGATACATACGGATCTGAATGTTGCAGACCCGTTGACTAAGCCTCTTCCACGAGCAAAACATGATCAGCACCAAGGCTCCATGGGTGTTAGAATCATTACTGTGTAATCTAGATTATTGACTCTAGTGCAAGTGGGAGACTGAAGGAAATATGCCCTAGAGGCAATAATAAAGTTATTGTTTATTTCCTTATAATCATGATAAATGTTTATTATTCATGCTAGAATTGTATTAACCGGAAACATAATACATGTGTGAATACATAGACAAACTTAGTGTCACTAGTATGCCTCTACTTGACTAGCTTGTTAATCAAAGATGGTTATGTTTCCTAACCATGAACAAAGTGTTGTTATTTGATTAACGAGGTCACATCATTAGTTGAATGATCTGATTGACATGACCCATTCCATTAGCTTAGCACCCGATCGTTTAGTATGTTGCTATTGCTTTCTTCATGACATATACATGTTCCTATGACTATGAGATTATGCAACTCCCGTTTGCCGAAGGAACACTTTGGGTGCTACCAAACGTCACAACATAACTGGGTGATTATAAAGGAGCATTACAGGTGTCTCCAAAGGTAGATGTTGGGTTGGCGTATTTCGAGATTAGGATTTGTCACTCCGATTGTCGGAGAGGTATCTCTGGGCCCTCTCGGTAATGCACATCACATAAGCCTTGCAAGCATTACAACTAATATGTTAGTTGTGAGATGATGTATTACGGAACGAGCAAAGAGACTTGCCGGTAACGAGATTGAACTAGGTATTGGATACCGACGATCGAATCTCGGGCAAGTAACATACCGATGACAAAGGGAACAACGTATGTTGTTATGCGGTCTGACCGATAAAGATCTTCGTAGAATATGTAGGAGCCAATATGGGCATCCAGGTCCCGCTATTGGTTATTGACCAGAGAGGTGTCTCGGTCATGTCTACATTGTTCTCGAACCCGTAGGGTCCGCACGCTTAAGGTTACGATGACAGTTATATTATGAGTTTATGCATTTTGATGGACCGAAGGTTGTTCGGAGTCCCGGATGTGATCACAGACATGACGAGGAGTCCCGGAATGGTCGAGACGTAAAGATTGATATATTGGAAGCCTATGTTTGGATATCGGAAGTGTTCTGGGTGAAATCGGGATTTTACCGGAGTACCGGGAGGTTACCGGAACCCCCCGGGAACCATATGGGCCTAGATGGGCTTTAGTGGAAAGGAGAAAGGGGCAGCCCAAGGTGTCCGCGCGCCTTCCCCCTCCCCCTAGTCCTATTAGGACTAGGAGAGGTGGCCGGCCCCCCTTCTCTCTCTTTCCCCCTTGGGAATCCTATTTGGAATAGGATTGGGGGGGGGGGGAGTCCTACTCCCGGTAGGAGTAGGACTCCTCCTGCACCTCCATAGGGCTGGCCGCACCCCTCCCCCTTGGCTCCTTTATATACGGAGGCAGGGGGCACCTCGAGACACACAAGTTGATCCAGGTGATCTATTCCTTAGCCGTGTGCGGCGCCCCCAGCCACCATATTCCTCGATAATACTGTAGCGGAGTTTAGGCGAAGCCCTGCTGCTGTAGTGCATCAAGATCGTCACCACGCCGTCGTGCTGATGGAACTCTTCCCCGACACTTTGCTGGATCGGAGTCCGGGGATCGTCATCGAGCTGAACGTGTGCTCGAACTCGGAGGTGCCGTAGTTTCGGTACTTGATCGGTTGGATCGTGAAGACGTACGACTACTTCCTCTACGTTGCGTCAACGCTTCCGCAGTCGGTCTGCGTGGGTACGTAGACAACACTCTCCCCGTCGTTGCTATGCATCACATGATCTTGCGTGTGCGTAGGAAAATTTTGAAATTACTACGAAACCCAACAGTTAGACTATGAAGATACAAGATTGAAGACTTCGTCTCGTGTCCAGATGGGACTCTCCTTGGCGTGGAAGGCAAGCTAGGCAGTACGGATATGGATATCTCCTCCTTTGTAACCGACCTTGTGTAACCCTAACCCTCTCCGGTGTCTATATAAACCGGAGGGTTTTAGTACTTAGGACACAACAATAACATACAATCATACCATAGGCTAGCTTCTAGGGTTTAGCCTATCTGATCTCGTGGTAGATCTACTCTTGTACTACCCATATCATCAATATTAATCAAGCAGGACATAGGGTTTTACCTCCATCAAGAGGGCCCGAACCTGGGTAAAACATCGTGTTCCCTGCCTTCTGTTACCATCCGCCTTAGACGCCCAGTTCGGGACACCCTACCCGAGATCCGCCGGTTTTGACACTGACATTGGTGCTTTCATTGAGAGTTCCTCTATGTCGTCGCCGTTAGGCTTGATGGCTCCTTCTATCATCATTAGCGATGCAGTCCAGGGTGAGACTTTTCTCCCCGGACAGATTTTTGTATTCGGCGGCTTTGCACTGTGGGCCAATTCGCTTGGCCATCTGGAGCAGATTGAAAGCTATGCCCCTGGCCATCAGGTGAGGTTTGGAAGCTTAAACTACACGACCGATATCCACGAAGACTTGATCTTCGATGGATTCAAGCCTCTGCCTTGTGCGTCACGCGGTCATGATGAGTACGATTTCGCTCTACCATCTGACAGTGTTCAGGAGATCGCACCGGCAGCCGCTCCGACCCTCAATTCGGAGCCATTTGCGCCGTCCATGGACGGGTGGATGGAACCCGCCACGGAGGCCTTACCCTCATCGGCGATCAAACCGAACATCGACCTTACTCTACACGAGAGCCGTGTTGACAAACTGCCGGATCTCTCTCCGGCCACGGACTCCGAACCGCCTGCGCCCGTTCCTAGCGAACCCGATTGGGCTCCGATCATGGAGTTTACCTCCGCGGATATTTTTCAGCACTCTCCCTTTGGCGACATACTGAACTTGTTAAGGTCTCTCTCCTTGTCAGGAGGATCCTGGCCGAACTATGTCTGGCAGGACTGGGATGCGGACGACGAAGAAATTCGTGGCCCGCCCACCACCCACTTAGTAGCCACTATCGATGACTTAACTGACATGCTTGACTTTGACTCCGAAGACATCGACGGTATGGACGACGATGCGGGAGACGAAGATGAACCACTGCCCACAGGGCACTGGACAGCCACCTCATCATATGATATATACATGGTGGACACACCCAAAGAAGGCAATGGCGACGAGACAGCGGAGGATGACCCCTCCAAGAAGCAACCCAAGCGCCGACATCAGCGGCGCTGCTCTAAGTCCCGCCAAAGCAAAAGTGGTGATACCAGCATAGGAGATAATAACACTCCGGATAGTGCCAAAGATAACAATAATCCCCTCCAGCAAGATTTACAGCAGGAGGATGGAGGAGCCAGCCCTCCTGAGAGAGCGGCAGATGGAGAAGCGGAGGATGATAATTACATGCCCCCTCCGAAGACGAGGCAAGCCTCGGCGATGACGAATTCTCCGTGCCAGAGGATCCCGCCGAACAAGAGCGCTTCAAGTGCCGGCTTATAGCCACGGCAAATAGCCTTAAGAAAAAGCAGCAGCAGCTTCAAGCTGATCAAGATCTGCTAGCTGACAGATGGACTGAAGTCCTCGCGTCCGAGGAATATAAACCCGAGCGTCCCTCCAAGAGTTACCCAAAATGCAGGCTGCTACCCCGACTGGAGGAAGAAGCGTATGACGCGGCTGATCGGCCACCTCGTGGCCGCGATAGAGAGGCATTCCAGCCAAAAACTCAGCCTGCACCCCGACGCCATTCAAATAAAAAGGCATGGGGGAATACGCCAGACCTGCGAGATGTATTGGAGGAAAAAGCAAAACATGCAAGATCGATCTATGGATCACGAGGGTGCGCCACTATGCGAGACGATAAACTTCACGCCGGATACAGTAAAAGTCAATCCGGCCAGGCTGAACACAGCGGGCAAGACCCATTCGAGCCACGTCGCGATATAGCCCAATACAGAGGCGCCGCACACCCCCTATGCTTCACAGCCGAAGTAATGGATCGCCAAATCCCAGAGGGTTTCAAACCTGTAAATATTGAATCATACGATGACACAACAGATCCTGCGGTATGGATCGAGGATTTCCTCCTCCACATCCACATGGCCCGCGGCGATGACTTACATGCCATCAAATACCTCCCACTAAAGCTCAAAGGACCAGCGCGGCATTGGCTTAACAGCTTGCCAGCAGAGTCCATTAACTATTGGGAAGATCTAGAAGCCGCATTTCTCGACAACTTTCATGGCACTTATGTGTGACCACCAGATGCTGATGACTTGAGCCACATAATTCAGCAGCCAGAAGAATCTGCCAGGCAATTCTGCACACGGTTCCTAACAAAGAAAAATCAAATCATCGACTGTCCGGATGCAGAGGCCTGGCAGCCTTCAAGCATAACATCCACGACGAGTGGCTTGCCTGGCACCTTGGACAGGAAAAGCCGAAATCTATGGCAGCCCTCACGATACTCATGACCCGCTTTTGTGCGGGAGAAGACAGCTGGCTGGCTCGCAGTAATAACATATCAAAGAACCATGGTACTTCGGATACCAAGGACGGCAATAGCAGGTCACGTTGCAACAAGCATAAGCGCCGCATTAACAGCGATAATACTGAAGATACGACAGTCAATGCCGGATTCAAAGGCTCTAAACCCGGTCAGCGAAAAAAGCCATTTAAGAGAAGCACTCTGGGACCGTCTAGTTTGGACCGCATACTCGATCGCTCGTGTCAAATACACGATACCCCTGACAAGCTAGCCAACCACACCAATAGGGATTGTTGGGTATTCAAGCAGGCTGGCAAGTTAATTGCCGAAAACAAAGATAAGGGGCCAGATAGCGATGATGAGGAAGAACCCCGGCAGCCGAACACCAGAGGACAGAAGAGGTTCCCCCCACAAGTGCGGACGGTGAACAGGATATACGCAACCCACATCTCCTAGAGGCAGCAGAAGCGTGCGCTCAGGGACGTATATGCGTTGGAGCCAGTCGCCCCAAAGTTCAACCCATGGTCTTCCTGCCCGATCACCTCCGATCGCAGGGACCACCCCACTAGTATCCGTCATGGCGGATTCTCCGCACTGGTCTTAGACCCAATCATTGACAGATATCACCTCACTCGAGTCCTTATGGATGGCGGCAGCAGCCTGAACCTACTTTACCAGGACATAGTGCACAAAATGGGTATAGACCCCTCAAGGATGAAACCCACAAAAACGACCTTTAAAGGCGTCATTCCAGGTGTAGAGGCCCATTGCATAAGCTCAATTACACTGGAAGTGGTCTTCGGGTCCCCGGATAACTTCCGAAGCGAAGAATTAATCTTCGATATAGTCTCGTTCCGCAGTGGCTATCATGCACTGCTCGGGCGAACCGCATTTGCGAGATTCAATGCGGTACCGCATTATGCATACCTCAAGCTCAAAACGCTAGGACCTCGGGGGGTCATCACAGTCAATGAAAACACATAGCGCTCTCTCCGTACGGAGGAGCACATTGCGGCCCTCGCAGCAAAAGCACAAAGCAGCCTCTCAAGGCAATCCACAAGTTTGGCGTTTCAAGACCCGGACACCTTCAAGCGCGCTCGGAGTAATCGGCAACTAGACCACTTGGCACGATCTGAGCTCGCGTAGCAATGCGGCCCCCACCCCGGCCCAAGCCAAACGGCGAAATTCGTGCCACGCGTACATAATTACGCATTAAAAGTACCATGGGCACAGGCGGGGAAAGGCCTACTGCAACAGTCTGATTCTCAAGCCTTATCAACCCGAGCTTTGTGAAGCTTTCCGCAAGCTTAATCTGCAAGTTGTTCCTCAAGGTTTCCTCGCCAACCTTCAAGTCTCTCCTACCTTAGAAGACCAGATTCGCCAAGCCCAGCTTCTTGATGCTATGGTGAAAAAGGTGAAGATTGGGATTGCCAAGAGTCAGTCCAAGTACAAGTGCTACCGCCTTGATGACAAGAACACTCTCTTCTTCAAGGATCGTATTGTTGTGCCCAAAGGTGAACTTCGTAAAGTGATCATGAACGAGGCTCACAATTCTCTCCTTTCCATCCACCCTGGGAGCACGAAGATGTATCAGGACCTCAAGCAAGCTTATTGGTGGACTCGAATGAAGCGCGAGATCGCTCAATTCATGAATGAATGTGATGTCTGCAGAAGAGTGAAGGCAGAACACCAAAGGCCAGCAGGTCTCCTCCAACCTCTTGCCATTCCAGAATGGAAGTTTGACCACATTGAAATGGACTTCGTGACTGGGTTTCCAAAGTCCAAGCGTGGCAATGATGCTATATTTGTTGTCATCGATAAACTCACCAAAGTGGCTCACTTTCTGCCTATCAAAGAGTCGATCACTGCAGCTCAATTGGCGGAACTCTATACCTCTCGCATTGTCTCTCTGCACGGTATTCCTCAAGTGATATCTTCAGACCGTGGCAGCATCTTTACCTCGAAGTTTTGGGATTCTTTCCAGAAGGCCATGGGCACTAACATCCGCTTCAGCACTGCTTTCCATCCTCAAACAAGCGGTCAAGTCGAGCGTGTCAACCAGATTCTTGAAGATATGCTCAGGGCTTGTGTGATCTCCTTCGGCATGAAGTGGGAGGATTGTCTTCCTTATGCTGAATTCTCATACAACAACAGTTTTCAAGCAAGTTCGGGCAAGGCCCCATTTGAAATTCTGTATGGCAGGAAGTGCCGTACCCCTCTCAACTAGTCTGAAACCGGCGAACGTCAGCTGCTGGGTAATGACTTAATCACAAAAGCAGAAGAAATGTGCAAAGTCATTCGAGATAACCTCAAAGCAGCCCAATCCCGCCAGAAGAGCTACTATGATAGTAAGCACCGTGATTTGGCTTTCGAGATCGGAGATCATGTTTACCTCCGTGTCTCTCCTATGAAAGGTACTCGTCGCTTCGGTATCAAAGGGAAGCTTGCCCCTAGATACGTGGGACCTTTCAAGATTGTCAGCAAGAGAGGCGACCTCGCCTATCAACTCGAGCTTCCTTCAAACTTTGCAAATGTTCATGATGTGTTCCATGTCTCTTAGCTTCGAAAGTGCTTCAGGACTCCTGACCGCACCATCAACTTCGAGGACATTGAGCTCCAAGAAGATCTCTCCTATCGTGAGCACCCAGTTGCTATTCTTGAAGAGACTGAACGCAAGACTCGCAACAAGTCAATCAAATTTCTCAAAGTCAAGTGGTCACACCATTCCGACCCTGAAGCTACCTGGGAACGCGAGGATCACCTCCGTTCTGAGTACCCGGAGTTCTTT
>NW_021289223.1:53549-55690 GCF_002162155.2 Triticum dicoccoides
GGCATATAATATATCAAAATGTTCGTCTTGACGATTACATCGTTTCATTACATTGCATCATTTTTATTTGAGCTCATCTTGATGCCCAAAATGCTGTTAGAAGGAGGCTTCGTGAGTTAATTGTCAGATCTGCTAGTTCATCTTAGACTTTTGTCATTTTTGCCATGATTATTGTGTGCATGCTATGCCTGTGAGTCCTTCATATGTTTTGTTAAGCATTTTTTCTTCTTTCCAGAGGTGCAACCCATGCATTTTTAGGATGTGTGTGGTGACTTGTGCAAGCTTGCAAAGTGAGGCACCCGGGAAATCTGTTTTCAGAGACTTAGTTGTTTTCACTAAGTCTGGGATTATTTAGTTCATGATGCCATCTGTTCAGCTTGTTTCCTAGTGATCCGTGCCTCTTTTGAGGATGATCAGTAAAGGAGTTTTGTTAATCATGTTATGCTCTATCCATCCAAGTCTTTGTTTGCAATTATGGATCAACCTAGCTTGAGTCAATCGAGCTCTACTTTTGCTTCGTTGTGAATCTGGGCAGATCGTCAACTCATTTGCGATTTTGCCGATATTATTGTAGTTGATCCGCGCATGCTATGCCATTGTTCTTGCCATGTCTAGCTTTTATTTTGTTCCTTCTTAATGGATGTATGCTTGCCTTGCCATGACTTGCACCGTGGTGAGTGCATCGAGCTCGTTTACATGCCTTCGTTAGTATCTTTTGTGATCCCTTTTGGCCTCAGGTCACTTTGGGACTTTTGTTAAACTTGTTGAGTAGCTCCATGCCATGTTCTTACTTGTCTTAATCAGGTCATGTATCATGTTGTTTTGCTGCTCCGAAGAGGGCTTCGTGATCTGAAATTTCAGACAAGTGTTAATTTCACTAAGTCTGGAATCTGTTTTGCATTTGCGTTTTTGCCATCCTTGTTTGAACCTCATAATGGATGAATTGGCCGTAGCTCAGTGCTAGTCTTTTGTTAAGCATCTTGTGTGCATCCCTGCCATGTATTTTGTTGTCATGTTCGGTGGCTGTAGCATGTTCATCTCATTGCATTTAGATGCCTACTTGCTGTAAATTGCAGACCGGTGTCATATCTTAAAACGCTTGCCATTTCCAAACCGTAACTCCGATTCCAATGATCTTTATATCGTTTTCAAGTGATTTCATCCCATCTATCCAGTGGCACACTTGGTTTTTCCAA
Source organism: Triticum dicoccoides (assembly GCF_002162155.2). Classification (NCBI taxonomy): domain Eukaryota; kingdom Viridiplantae; phylum Streptophyta; class Magnoliopsida; order Poales; family Poaceae; genus Triticum; species Triticum dicoccoides. The sequence goes on from NW_021289223.1 coordinate 54,746, forward strand.
GTTGGGGCCAGGTTCATGTATTTCCTGTCATATCTTGCATTCTGCATCCCGCATCGCATCCCGCATAGCATATCATCATTTCATCTTATTGCTTGGTCTTGCACGTGGTTGATTGTATTATTGTTGCTTGCTTGTCTTGTTTGTGTAGAGATGGGAGACGAGTACGCTACCGAGGAGCCCGTTGAGTTTGCTTGTGAGGATCCAGTCAACTCTGACAACTGTGCAGGCAAGATGATCATACCCTCGAAATCACTACTATCTTTGCTATGCTAGTTTGCTCGCTCTTTTGCTATGCCAATGCTATGATGCCTACCTTTTGCTTGTCAGCCTCCCAATTGCCATGTTGAACCTCTAACCAACCTTGTCCTAGCAAACCGTTGATTGGCTATGTTACCGCTTTGCTCAGCCCCTCTTATAGCGTTGCTAGCTGCAGGTGAAGATTGGAGGCCGTTCCTTGTTGGAACATTTATTTACTTGTTGGGATATCATGATATTGCTATGTTATCTTAATGCATCTATATACTTGGTAAAGGGTGGAAGGCTCGGCCTCTCGCCTAGTGTTTTGTTCCACTCTTGCCGCCCTAGTTTCCGTCATATCGGTGTTATGTTCCCGGATTTTGCGTTCCTTACGCGGTTGGGTTATAATGGGAACCCCTTGATATTTCGCCTTGATTAAAGCTTGTCCAGCAATGCCCAACCTTAGTTTTACCATTTGTCACCTAGCCTTTTCTTTCCCTTGGGTTCTGCAGACTCAAGGGTCATCTTATTTTAACCCCCCCCCCCCGGGCCAGTGCTCCCTCTGAGTGTTGGTCCGAACCGGGCAGCCTACGGGGCCACCTCGGGGAAACTTGAGGGTTGGTTTTACTCGTAGCTTGACCTATCTGAGTGTGCCCTGAGAAAGAGATATGTGCAGCTCCTATTGGGATTTGTCAGCACATTCGGGCG
>NW_021289223.1:55710-62308 GCF_002162155.2 Triticum dicoccoides
CCCCCCCCCCGGGCCAGTGCTCCCTCTGAGTGTTGGTCCAAACCGGGCAGCCTACGGGGCCACCTCGGGGAAACTTGAGGGTTGGTTTTACTCGTAGCTTGACCTATCTGAGTGTGCCCTGAGAAAGAGATATGTGCAGCTCCTATTGGGATTTGTCAGCACATTCGGGCGGTGTTGCTGGTCTTGTTTTAACCTGTCGAAGTGTCTTGAGTTACTGAGATAGCGAGTCTGATCGGAATGTCTTGGGAGGAGGTCTATTCCTTCATTGACCGTGAGAGCTTGTCATGGGCTAAGTTTGGACTCCCCTGCAGGGATTGAACTTTCGAAAGCCGTGCCCGCGGTTATGGGCAGATGGGAATTTGTTAATGTCCGGTTGTAGATAACTTGAACCTTAATTAATTAAAATGAATCAACTGAGTATGTTACCGTGATGGCCTCTTCTCGGCGGAGTCCGGGAAGTGGACACGGTGTTGGAGTAATGCTTGCGCAGGTTGTTCTTTTAGATTCTCGCTCACGCTTTGCCTCCTCTTCTCGCTCTCTTTTGCGTATAAGTTAGCCACCATATATGCTAGTCGCTTGCTGCAACTCCACTTATATTTTCCTTACCCAATCCTATAAGCTTAAATAGTCTTGATCGCGAGGGTGCGAGATTGCTGAGTCCATGTGGCTCACAGATACTATAACTCCAGATGCAGGTCCAGGTGATTCCGCTCCAGGTGACGAGTACGAGCTCAAGTGGGAGTTCGACGAGGACTCTCAGCGTTATTATGTTTCCTTTCCCGATGATCAGTAGTGGTGCCTAGTTGGGGTTTGATTCGGGGCCTTGTCGCATGTTGGGTTTTCTTCTATTTTGGCGCCGTAGTCGGGCCATGAGTGTTTGTCTGATGGATGTTATTTATGTACTTTGATGTGACGTGGCGAGTGTAAGCCAACTATGTATCTTCCCCTTTTTGTTATATATATATTACATGGGATGTTGTAATGATTGCCTGACTTGCGACATTGCTTTCAATGCGGTTATGTCTCTAAGTCGTGCCTCGACACGTGGGAGCTATAGCCGCATCGAGGGCGTTACACCATCCCCCAATCCCCATCGACCAAACCACCGCGCCGCCCTCCCCTGCCTACCGCGCCGTGCCGCCCTGCCCACCGGCTTCTCGTAGCCCCTCCTTGCCGGCCTCGCGCCGCCGCCTACCGGCTAACCCCCACCGCCGCCCATCGGTGATGCGCGTCGCCGCCCCAAACCTCCACCGCCCACAGGCCTTGAGCGCCGCTGCGGGCCATGGATCCGGGGCGCCGACGCCTGGCTCTGGATCCCGCGCACCGCAGCCAGTCCTCAACTAAAGACGAGCAAGCCTGCGGCCCCTCACTCACGTAGCCTCCTCCCGATGGGGATCCACCGTCGTGGCGCTCATGGATGTTCACCACATTAGCGCCCAAATCCCAGCCATCCAGGGGTCTCCGACATAACTCCACCCCTCTCCGCCCCTGCATCACCTCCTCCGCCCGCGTTGAATACATCGTCGGCCCTGTGGAACAAACACCGGTGCCGCCCTCCAAGAACCCGAGCTGCCGCCTGCCACCAAGATTCTACGCCGCCCCTAGTGGCTCCTCCCAAACCCAACACCCTGCACCCCCATCTCCTCCACGTCCTGGTCGTCTCTCGCACGCACGCGAGGTGGTGCTGGCCCGACTCCATGCTTTGGACCTGGAGAGGAGGTGGCTGGCTCACACCTAGGACGGCTTTGCATCAGTCCAACTACACTGCTAGTCCCTGTCCAGGTTCTGCCATTTCTATGCATCTACTCCTGTGATTGCTACATCTAGAGTGAATGACTAGTCCCCTAGTCCCCTGTTTCTTTGGATAAATTTTTTGTACAAGTGTCATGAAAGTTGTGCTGATTTGATGCCCTCAACTATTTGTGGTTATGTCTCTGATAAATAGCAACGACTTTTGTCCTTTGCCCAAATTTTTGTGAGCAACAAATATTCATACATGTGCATTATATCAGTCTTGTGGGAATACCTCTACATCAAGTTCGTTTTTGCACCTCTTTCACGAAAAAATCATATTGTACAATTCTAGTGTATCTTCTTGAAGTTCATATTGTCAAGACCTCAAAGCTCACATAATATAGTTCAGGATAGTTCAGAAGTTTGGATGACTCATGTCTGATAATTTTTTTGTGATACATACACGTGAGACTGTTCGTATTTGTATATTTGTTAATTTCATTATCCGTTAGGATCTGGTATTAGTAGTCTATTTTTTATGAGCAGTCTTGTTCGACAGTTGCTTTATTATAGTGTGTGTTTGAAGTTCATATTGTCAAGGTCATGAAATTCACAACCTGTCACCAGAGATCCTAAAGAAAATACATGTGGGTTTGGCATGTCTCACATCCTACAGCAACGAGCCCCTGCAAGCACCGAGCCACCGGTGTTCCATCCACAAATCTACGAGGGGTGTAAAAGCGGTTGTGGCATATTGTCAGCCGCCCATCAAATATAAGCCTATTATGTTGTCCTTCAGTAGCAGTTCAACAAAAAACTGCAACAATTCTACATTGGAAACTATGATATTTCAGGTCCGCTACTATGTACGTGCTTGTTGGTATGACTATGAGTACATACATTTTGTCTTGGTTCTTTCCCCCCTCGGCTTTCTCTGCCATGGATGTGTGCATCCGTGCTATGTGCGTGAGTGTGCTACAACAATTTGTGTAAAAGAAGCATTTTCAATTGGGCAAAATTAGTTGATGGTTGTCGAAGTTCAGACATTTCTATTGGTGACGTTCAGTAATTATAGAATGAGAAGTAGTGCGTGCCGTCTTGTGCCCACAAGGTGCCACTAGCTGCTACACACCCTGTGCTGTTGCTGTTGCTGTTTTAACTTTTACATGACTTGCAAAAGAGTTTTTTCCTTTGGATATATGCGATCCAGTACACTTGTTCTACTAAGTAACAGGGTACGTGCTTCTTACCGGCCACACATGTGAAATCTGTTTGTTGATTTCACTTGATGTGACTTGCAAAAAAGTTTTTTCCATTGGATATATGCGATCCAGTACACTTGTTCTACTAAGTAGCAGGGTACGTGCTTCTTACCGGCCACACATGTGAAATCTATTTGTTGATTTCATTTGATGGCATGTACATAAGTTCAAAATAGAAAAAACGGGAGATCACTAGGGAAAATGTGACAAATCCATGGAACAAACTTGAGTAATTCATGTGGAAATTGCAAAAGATAAAAATAGAAAAACAAGCAGTTGAAATTAAAAAAAACAAGCAATTCAAAAGTTTCTAAAAATAGGATTTACCCCATTTCTAAAAAGCATATAACTTCAAATTAAAGTTACAAAGTGGTTCAACATGTGCATAATTAAAAATGAGGAAGTCCAGCCTTATCCTTGTGAAGGTTCAGTGTGTGCGCCAATTGCAGAAATTCACAAATTTCAAAAAAGATATATTTCAGTTGTGTGTGCCGTATCTGTGGGGTGTACTAAATACGTTTTGTGGGTGACAAGTTCATAGTTTCTGTCGCTCATAGTTCAAAAAATCGCTTTTGAAAAAACAAAATACCTCGGGTGTCCAAGAAAAGCGAGTTGAACACATGAAAAAAATCAGTTGACAAGTGAACCGTGTGAATCTAGGGTTTTATAAAAAATGTTCCATTGTAAAACATTATCTAACTAAAGTGAACAGTAAAAAATATATGAGAAAAGGCAAAAATTGAACATCCGTTTCAAAAAATAGAAGTTCAAAATTAAAATAGCGGAGAAGTTCTTTGTTAATTATAAAACTGGGATTTTCACCTTTAATAAGAAAATAAACCAAGAAGTTCAAATAAAAAAGCAAATTGTTTCAAAAATTATACAAAAAATGACACTTTCCCCATTTCAAGAAAAAAACTAGAGGTTCAATATTTATTACATTATCAAGAAGGTCAAATTGAAAAAACCGAGCAGTTTAAAAAGTTTATAAAAACATATTTTCCTTCTTTTAAAAATAAGACCTAGAAGGTCAACTTTAAATAATTCAGTAGTTCGATATTTATTACATAACTAGGAGTTTTCCTGTTACTAATGAATAAAAACAAGAAGTCCAAACTTAAAAAAATATGAAGTTGTTTAATGTTCATATAAACTCGGATTTTCCCAAATGTTAAAGATTAAAACCAAGAAGTTCAATTTCGAAAAATGAGGTAGTTCAATGTATATAAAAACCTCAGGTTTTCGAGTTACTAAAGAATAAACCAAGAAGTTCGATTGAAAAAAGTGGACTAGTTTGATATTGATTTGAAAAATCGGATTTTTCTAATTACTAAAGAATAAAACTAACAAGTTCAATTTGAAATAATGAAGAAGTTGGATATTTCTAAAAAATCCTCCAATTTTCACATTTCTAAAAAAACACAATGAAGTGCAAATAAAAAAAGTAGAGCGGTTCAATGTCTATAAAAAACGTAGATATTTTCGCGTAACCAAGATAAGTTCGGATTGATAACTGCCAGAAGTTCATGTACTAAACGCATTTTGTATTAAAAATAATAATAAGAAGAAAAGGCTAAAAAGTTTTGTTGCTAGAAGTTCAGGTGCTCGGCTCAAGAAAGTTCAAAAATTCTTGTGAGAAGTTCACCTTGTATTACCATGTTTGATTTTTTCCGTATAAAAATCGAATACAATTCTTTACTCAAAATATAAAAAGGTGAAGTTTAAATTGAAATAACAGAGAAGTTCAGAGTTTATTAATACCTAGGATTTACCTATTCAAAAAATAAAAAACACAATGCCATTTTTTGCACTTTAAAAAACAACTCATAATCGGAAAAAATGGTTTCTAAAAGTTCAAGTGCTCGGCGAGGAAAAGTTCAAAAAAATCTTGTGAGAGAGGTTCACCGTGTATTTAGATGTCCAAAATACATTTAAAAATATGTTGTTTTTTGTGTTTTAAAATAATTCTCTCAAACCAGAGAGAAGTTCAAAGTGATAACAATCGGAAGTTCACGTACTACATGGTGTGTATTTCATATAACAAAAATACAATAAAGTGAAACAGAGTGAAGCTCAAACATACATGTCCTGGAAGTTCAACTACTTCATGCAGTGCATGAAACAACACATCAAAAAATAACACGTTAAAAATAGAGTGAAGTTCAAATAGACATGTCCTAGAAGTTCAACTACTTCACGCAGTGCAGAAAACAACACGTCAAAAAATAGTGTAAAGTTCAAACAGACATGCCCGAGAAGTGCAACTACTTCACGCAGTGCATTTCCATTCGCGATGAAGGAAGAAATCAAGAACTCGTCATTTTCTAATTTACTTCAAAACGATAAAAATATCATTTGTGTAAGTTCAAACAAAAATTATTGTGAGAGACGTTTGTACAAAAGGAATATTATTTATGTGACACTAACGAATGGATGAGAAAATTCCAAACAAAAATATGTCACAGAAGTTCAACGTGAAAACAGCAGGAAGTTCAACTACTACGCTGAATAAATTTTAGATGAAAAACTTTTAAAATCGTCGCGAGTATGAAAAGATGATCAACACGGGAAACTTGCGTGTTTACAGCAGCTTTCCATTGGTATATCACCTGCTCAATTCCGGTGAATGGATGGAGAGCTACTTGTAGTGGATGGAGATCTACGAGAAAAAAAACACGTGAAAACAGAGTGAAGTTCAAGCACACACGCTGAGAAGTTCAAGTTCTTCACGTGGTGCATATTTGAAGAATCTGGTTCGCGATAAAGGCAGAATACATGATGTCGCCGTTTTCAAAATTACCTGAAAACGGCCAGGATTCAGAGAAAACCATCAACATGAAAAAGTTTTGAATTTTCCGTAGCTTTTCAACGATATATTATTTGCCCCATTCCAATAAAGTTTGTATAAATTATGGCAAAAATATGTTTTTAACCATTTTCAAAACTGACATAAAACCGTAATGAGTTACGAGAAACAATATATACAAAAATGTTTCGCATTTCTTCAAGCTTTCCAACGCCATATCATTTGCTGCATTTGGACGTACGGTTAAGAAATTAGCTCAAAAATATGAACTCAGTGGAACTTGTACCGTTTTCTAAATTACTTTTGAACCGTTCAAAATTAGAAAAAACTTTTAACATGAAAAAGTAGCGCATTTTCATAAGGTTTCCAAGGCCATATTATTTCCCTAAATTGGATTAGCCGTTTAGAAATGGCATCGAAAATACAAATCCGGGTGTTCCGTTTGCGAAATTCTATGATTTCCTGAATTACTCTTTAATTGTAGGGAATTAAAGAAAACTTTCAACATATGGAAGGAGCGATTTTGTAGCAGCTTTCCAACGCCATATTATTTGCCTCATTCAGATAAACGGTTTAAAAATGCGATCGAAAATACGATTCATGTTTTTTGTATAAAGAAAAAATGGTTTTCAAAACTGCTCTTAAACCGCTTACATTTTGCCAAAAATTTGACTTGGGTCATGATACTGATGTCAATAGCTATCCAACGGTATATCGCAAGCCCCATTTAGACACCTTTTAGCTGAAGTTCAACCTAGTACTCGGGGAAGGTCAGGCGCGTTACTCGGGAAGTTCA
>NW_021289223.1:66393-70682 GCF_002162155.2 Triticum dicoccoides
AAAAAAGTATGAGGTTCAATTTCAAAAAAGTGTTTGATGTTTATTTGAAAACATATATTTTGTAAGAATAAGATTAAGAAGTTCAATTCGAAATAACATAGAAGTTCGAAGAATATAAAAAACTCAGATTTGTTGCAAAAAGTTTATGTGCACCCCCGTGCATGGTTCATAATTTATATCGCGGCATGTCCGACCTCCAATTACATGTTTTAAAAATGACAAAAAATGACGTCGGACCTTCAATTGTATGTAATTCGACGTACACACAAAAATGTGACAGAAGTTCGTAGTGAAAACAACTTTCAAATACTGCAAGCAATGCATTTCAGGTGAGAATAGAAGTATTGAAAAATAAAGGCTTAAAATTTTTGTTGAAAGAAGTTCAAGTGCTCTGTTCGGGGAAGTTTAAAAATTCTTGCGAGAGAGGTTCACCATGTATTTCCATGCTTTAATCAAAATATAAAAAGGTGAAGTTCAAATTGAAATAACACAAAAGTTCGGAGTTTATTAAAACCTAGGATTTACCTGTTCAAAAAATAAAAAAACACAACGCCATTTTTTGCATTTTTAAAAACAACTCATAAACGAAAAAATGGTTGCTAGAAGTTCAAGTGCTCGGTGAAGAAAAGTTCAAAAAATTCTTGTGAGAGAGGTTCATCGTGTACTTAGATGTCCAAAATACGTAAAAAAAATATGTTGTTTTTTGGGTTTTAAAATAATTCTCTCAAACCAGAGAGAAGTTCAAAATGATAATAACCAGAAGTTCACGTACTCATGGTGTGTGTTTCGTATAATAAAAATACAATAAAGTAAAACAGAGTGAAGTTTAAACAAACATGCCCCAGAAGTTCAACTACTTCACACAATGCAAAAAACAACACGTCAAAAACAGAGTGAGGTTCAAACAGACATGCCCGTGAAGTTCAACTACTTCACGCAGTGCATTTCGTTTGCGATGAACGCAGAAATCATGATCTCACCATTTTCTAATTTACCTAAAAACTACAGGAATATCATTTGTATAAGTTTCAAGTCCTCGGTCGAAGAAAGTTAAAAAAATTATTGTGAGAGGGGTTTGTACAAAAGGAATATCATTTGTGTAACACTGATGATGGATGAGAAAATTACAAACGAAAATATGTCACGGAAGTTCAACTGAAAACAGCAGGAAGTTCAATTACTACAATGGATGAATTTCAGATAAAAAACTTTTAAAATTGTCGCGAATATGAAAAAACGATCAACACGGGAAAGTTAAGTGCTTACAGCAGCTTTCCACTAGTATATCACTTGCTCAATTTCGGTGAGTGGATGGAGAGTTATGAGCAGTGGATGGAGACCTACGAGCAAAAAAATCGCGTGAAAAATAGAGTGAAGTTCAGGTACACGCGCCGAGAAGTTCAGGTTCTTCACGCGGTGCATTTTCGAAGAATCTGTTTCGCGATATAGGCAGAACACATGATCCCGCCATTTTTGAAATTACTTGAAAACGGCTAGGAATCAGAGAAAACCATCAACATGAAAAAGTTTCAAATTTTCCATAGCTTTTCAGTGGTATATTATTTGCCCCATTCCGATAAAGTTTGTAGAAATTACAGCGAAAATACCTTTTTCACCATTTTTGAAATGGACTTAAAACCGTAAAGAATTGGGTGAAACAATACATACCAAAAAGTTTCGCACTTGTTCATGCTTTCCAACGCCATATCATTTGCTGCATTCGGACAAACGGTTAAAAAATTAGCTCGAAAATACGAACTTGGTAGGACTTGGACCATTTTCTAAATTACTCTTAAACCATTCAAAATTAGAAAAAAAAACTTTCAAAATGAAAAAGTAGCGCATTTTCATAAGCTTTCCAACGCCGTATCATATGCCTCTATTGGATTAGCCGTTTAGAAATGACATCAAAAAAACGAACTCCGCTGTTCGGTTTACAAAATTTTACGTTTTTTCAAATTACTCTTTAACCATAGGGAATTAGAGAAAACTTTCAACATGTGGAAGGAGCGGTTTTGCAGCAGCTTTCCGAGGCCATATTATATGCCTCATTCTGATAAACGGTTTAGAAATGCGATTGAAAATACGATTCACGTTTTTTGTGCGAAGAAAAAACATTTTCAAAACTGCTCTTAAACCACTTATATTTTGCCAAAAATTTAAGTTGGGTCATGATACTAGTGTCCATAGCTTTCCAACGGTATATGGCAAGCCTCATTTCGGCAATGTTGGCGGAAGTTCAACCTAGTTCACAGGGAAGTTCAACATACTACTAGCGGGGCAGGTCAGGTTGTGATCAGAATATTATTCTGATCCCGTGATCAGAATAGTGTTTATATATATATATATATATATATATATATATATATATATATATATATATATATATATAGACACACACACATATAGGTAAATTATCTGGGGCACCTAGGTTCCTGGGCACCTAGACCCGTTATGGCAAGTCATATTTGTTCATGCATGTGTACAATCTACGATATAATGACTTTCCATGTTTTGTTTGCATGTATCCAATCATTAATCGTCGATGATTTACTGTTGGTTCCCTAAAAATTTACCTTTCCAAACTAAAACCGCATAGTATTTTTCTATAATAGTGCACTCTATTATACGTTCGTTACAAATATTTTGCTCATACCTCCATTGACTTCTAGAAAAAAGATGGTGTGTATATGTATACCCATGACATTTCTGGTTATTCATGCATCCTTTATGTTTCTAACATTTTGATCATAGCTGCATTCCAAGATACCCAAGAGTATGTATATACCAAATGAAACAAAAGGGTATGTATATACCCTCTAATTTTTTAAGGTATTAGGTATGGCAAAATAATACGATCCTGACATACCTAAACCCGTGCTCACTTTTTACTTTGTGATCTTAATACCTAAACAAAATAATACCCACGATATATATACCTAATGAAACAAAAGGGTATGTATCTTAATTATTTTTTACTTTGTGATGTGCATACCGCAGATGAATATATTATTTCGTGATATTGTGAGACAATCGTGACATACCTAAACCTGTGCTCACTTTTTTCCATTAATTTATTAACCAGTGGCTATCATAGAAGGCAACGGGTATGAAAAATTAATTAATTGTTACTCTCTCACGAAAGACACAATTAATGGCATGCACCCGTTACTAGATTTGACCCTTTCCATAGCATCATGCATGCAGCAATGTTTGGAAGGTAAACAATTAACATGCATCGTTTTTTCCGAATCTCATCAGTGCATGTACGTGAGCATACAATGCATGGAAAGTCTTTTTGTTTCCATTAGAGGTGTGCATGCAATCATCACAACAGCAGATCAAGATATGATCCAACGGTATCTAGTCAAGGTGCCTGGGCACCTAGGTGTCCCAAATTGCTACATATGCATAACGTGTATAATATGTAGTATCGTAAAATACCAGCAAACGAAAAGGAATTAAATAGAAAACACAAAATTAAATGAAAAAGAAATCATAAACCCCAAACCCCCAACCTTTTAATACCGGTTGGTGTCACCAACCGGTACTAAAGGGCTCCCTGCCCCCGGAGCTGGCTCGTGCCACGTGGTTGCCCTTTAGCACCGGTTCGTGCTGAACCGGTACTAAAGGGGGGGCTTTAGTGCCCACACTTTAGTGTCGGTTACCGAACCGGCACTAAAGGGCCTTACGAACCGGTGCTATTGCCCGGTTCTGCACTAGTGAAAATTCATGAAAAGTTCGACATACTTTATTAAACAAAAAGCGGACATGATACATTTTAACTTAGCAAAAGTTCATATTTCAAATCTTCACCGACCGTGGAGGCATCCGTGTTCCACGTCCTTTTCTTCCCCATGTTCGGTTAGGACAAGACATGGGACATGGGACACGGACCTGCCCACGCCCTTCTCCAATGTCCAAGTCTTCCTCGCCGGAGTCCGCTACCTGGCTGTGGACATCACCGGTCGAGGTGAGGTCGACGGTCAACGTGGATAGCCTAGCCTCATGGTCGTTACAGTTCGGAGCGAACCGCGCGAGCGATGCCGAGCTATTGACGTCGGCAACAACTTTCCTGTCTGTGACCGCCTGCGCCACCTCCGCGTTCGCCTTTGCCTTGATCTCCACCAGCAGGGCGTCGTACTCTTCCTCCATGACTCGCCACCTCCATCACTTGTGGCGGCTATCTGCGGGCGCTACACAAGGATTTGTACATCAACCGCTCATCACGAAGGTCGGATTCTCCACGGCCATGCCCATGATGGCATCCTCACTTGCCAGCTCGCAGC
>NW_021289223.1:77100-85247 GCF_002162155.2 Triticum dicoccoides
GGGGGCTACACCCGGCGGGTGAGCTGACGCGTCCCCGCGAAGAAGAAGACAAAGTAGTTGCCGGGAGATCCGACCCGACTGCTCAGCAGTCGGCCCGAATCTCGGGGGCTACAGCCAACGGGTGCGCTGACGCGCCCCCGCAAGGATTGCAGACAAGAGAATAGGTTTGTCCGGCTGTCAGCAGTCGGCGGAAGAGAAAAAGAAGAAAATGGGCGCTGCACGACGCCTCGCCACCTGGCCGGTCGAGCCTGACCGGCCCGGACTCCCTTTTGAGCACCTGGAGGCTCGAAGGTTGCACCCAGCGGGTGCGCCGGCGCGCTCCGCGAGCGCCGAGCCGCGCCGGCTGTTTTCAGCAAACTCCGCCTCGGTTACACGAAAACCAATGTGAGCTCCTCACCCGCATATTTTTACACCACGCAAGCATGGATAACCCCGAGCGATGCTCGTGGAACTATCTCCACATTTCATTACAGTTGCATCATTGTTCGCCCCAGCGCCAGCCAGAGTTGGCCCAGGGGCTAGCCGCTTGGCCTGAGATGTTAGTTCTCGCAGACGGCTTAGTAACGTGCGCGGTACCAAAGGGCCACTCTTAGTCACAGACCGCGGAGCGGTTGTCCGACTAGCAAGAGTAAACGCTGGAGGCCACCCACGCGAAAAACTTGCAGAAAGAAAAACGGTTCGGGCGACCCGGCCATTTGCTTTACAAGTATCTGCTCGGTCGAATCTGCTTCTAGACTCTGAGTACTGTACACTCCACTTCGCGGCCCACTCTCAGCCACAGACCGCAGAGCGGCTGTCTGTCAAGCGAGAGCACAAGCCAAAGAGCGGAGGGAACACGAAAAAGATTAAGGGGGCTCGGACGAAACCGAGTCGGCACCCTCCGCATAAAACTTGCAATGCTAAAAATATTCATTTGATATATCTGAGTGGACTAACTTTGTTTTTTGCATGATCATTTCCGCGAACACCCGCCAAAAAACCTCCGCCCAACTTTGCCAAGTTGCTCGAAGGCTTGGGGGCTACTGCCGGAGTAATTGGCCATGGATACCCCAAAGACGGCGAGACAATAAATCAAGACATCAGGGCTAGCAAAGCCCCTCAGTCCGACTGTACGGCCGCTCCTGCCGGCTCCCCGTCCGACTGCTTTGCCCGGCCGGCTGCGAGCTGCCGACAGCGCCAATCAGCCGGCTGCCGACTTCAGCCTGACCCGACACAGACAAGACACCGACACGATGGCCATACCGCGGACAAGACGACTGTACCCGAACACTGCTGAGCAATAATGATAACTGTAGCAGGTGTAAGATGTCACATCGTTGTCTTCCAAATAGTGAAGTTGGTCACGTGGGGCATCCCTTGTCCCCTGGGCTCCCCTTTATAAGGAGCACCAGGGGAGGCTCACACACACATATGGCCACACGGTCTCACACATGCTAGGAAGCTAATTAGCTATCCATCCATCCATCCAGGATGAACACACTCCACGCATACATGCTAACTAGAAAGCTAGCTAGCGCGCGCGCACACACACACCCATTCATCCATTCACACTTGTGCTCATATGCATATATGAGGCTAGATGCCTATGACACTGACCTCAGATACAGCTTCAGGAGCAACTCTGTACCAGATATACATACCACATATACTCAGACATGTAGGAGTAGAGGTATTATCTCTCCAGAGAGCCCCGGACCTGGGTAAACTAGCGCGTGCTACTCGCATAGCCGTCCCTGGATATTCCAGCAGCAGTCTTGCCCTCACACAAAGCCACCTTGTGGCATCTGTTGTCTTGCACCCCCTGTGAGAATACCACGACAACCCCCCTAGGAGCATGCGCGTAGTACTTTGTTTCCATAGCTAATAGACTTTTGCAATAAGTATGTGAGTTCTTTATGACTAATGTTGAGTCCATGGATTATACGAACTCTCACCCTTTCACCATTGCTAGCCTCTCTAGTACCGTGCAACTTTCGCCGGTACCATAAACCCACCATATATCTTCCTCAAAACAGCCACCATACCTACCTATTATGACATTTCCATAGCCATTCTGAGATATATTTCCATGCAACTTTCCACCGTTTCGTTTATTATGACACGCTTCATCATTGTCATATTGTTTTGCATGATCATGTAGTTGACATTGTATTTGTGGCAAAGCCACCGATCATAATTCTTTTATACATGTCATTCTTGATTCATTGCACATCCCGGTACACCGCCGGAGGCATTCATATAGAGTCATATTTTGTTCTAAGTATCGAGTTGTAATTCTTGAGTTGTAAGTAAATAAAAGTGTGATGATATTTATTATTAGAGCATTGTCCCATGTGAGGAAATAAAAAAGAGAAAGGCCAAAAAAAGAGAAGGCTAAAAAACAAAAAAAATGAGAGAAAAAGAGAGAAGGGGCAATGCTACTATCCTTTTACCACACTTGTGCTTCAAAGTAGCACCATGATCTTCATGATAGAGAGTCTCCTATGTTGTCACTTTCATATACTAGTGGGATTTTTTCATTATAGAACTTGGCTTGTATATTCCAATGATGGGCTTCTCAAAGTGCCCTAGGTCTTCGTGAGCAAGCAAGTTGGATGCACACCCACTTAGTTTCCTTCTGAGCTTTCATACACTTATAGCTCTAGTGCATCCGTTGCATGGCAATCCCTACTCACTAACATTGATATCTATTGATGGGCATCTCCATAGCCCGTTGATATGCCTAGTTGATGTGAGACTATCTCCTTCTTTTTGTCTTCTTCACAACCACCTTCTATTCCACCTATAGTGCTATGTCCATGACTCACGCTCATGTATTGCGTGAAAGTTGAAAAGGTTTGAGAACATCAAAAGTGTGAAACAATTGCTTGGCTTGTCATCAGGGTTGTGCATGATCTGAATATTTTGTGTGATGAAGATGAAGGATAGCCAGACTATATGATTTTGTAGGGATGAACTTTCTTTGGCCATGTTATTTTGAGAAGACATGATTACTTTGTTAGTATGCTTGAAGTATTATTATTTTTATGTCAATATTAAACTTCTTGAGTCTTTTGGATCTGAACATTCATGCCACAATAAAGAAAATTGCATTGATAATTATGTTAGGTAGCATTCCACATCAAAAATTCTGTTTTTATCATTTACCTACTCGAGGACCAGCAGGAATTAAGCTTGGGGATGTTTGATACGTCTCCAACGTATCTATAATTTTTGATTTTTCCATGCTATTATATTATCCATCTAGGGTGTTTTATATGCATTTATATGCTATTTTATATGATTTTTGGGACTAACCTATTAACCTAGAGCCCAGTGCCAGTTTCTGTTTTCCTAGTTTTTGAGTTTTACAAAAAAGGAATACCAAACGGAGTCTAGTTGACGTGCGAAGAAGCCCCCGGAGTAAAATAGTTGGGCCAGAAGAGTCCCGAGCCATCCACGAGGGTGGAGGGCACGCCCTACCCCCCTTGGCGCGCCCCCTGCCTCATGGATGACTCAGAGGCCCCCCTGCGTGAGACCGACGCCAAAAATTCATATAAATACAGGAACCCCCGAAAAGAAACCTAGATCGGGAGTTCCGCCGCCGCAAGCCTCTGTAGCCACCAAAAACCAATCGGGACCCTGTTTCGGCACCCTGCTGGAGGGGGATCCATCACCGGTGGCCATCTTCATCATCCCGGCGCTCTCCATGGCGAGGAGGGAGTAGTTCACCCTCGGTGCTGAGGGTATGTACCAGTAGCTATATGTTTGATCTCTCTTTCTCTCTCGTGTTCTTGATATGGCACGATCTTGATGTATCGCGAGCTTTGCTATTATAGTTGGATCTTATGATATTTCTCCCCCTCTATCTCCTTGTGATGAATTGAGTTTTCCCTTTGAAGTTATCTTATCAGAATGAGTCTTTAAGGATTTGAGAACACTTGATGTATGTCTTGCATGTGCTTATCTGTGGTGACAATGGGATATTCACGTGATCCACTTGATGTATGTTTTGGTGATCAACTTGCAAGTTCTGTGACCTTGTGAACTTATGCATAGGGGTTGGCACACGTTTTCATCTTGACTCTCCGGTAGAAACTTTGGGGCATCCTTTGAAGTTTTTTGTGTTGGTTGAATAGATGAATATGAGATTGTGTGATGCATATCGTATAATCATACCTGCGGATATTTGTGGTGACATTGGAGTATCTAGGTGACATTAGGGTTTTGGTTGATTTATGCCTTAAGGTGTTATTTTACTACGAACTCTAGGGCTGTTTGTGACACTTATAGGAATAGCCCCATGGATTGAGTGGAAAGAATAACTTTGAGGTGGTTTCGTACCCTACAATAATCTCTTCGTTTGTTCTCTGCTATTAGTGACTTTGGAGTGACTCGTTGTTGCATGTTGAGGGATTGTTATATGATCCAATTATGTTATTATTGTTGAGAGAACTTGCACTAGTGAAAGTATGAACCCTAGGCCTTGTTTCAATGCATTGCAATACCATTTTCACTCACTTTTATCATTAGTTACTTTGCTGTTATTATATTTTCAGATTACAAAAACATATATCTACCATCCATATTGCACTTGTATCACCATCTCCTCGCCGAACTAGTGCACCTATACAATTTACCATTGTATTGGGTGTGTTGGGACACAATAGACTCTTTGTTATTTGGTTGTAGGATTGTTTGAGAGAGACCATCTTCATCCTACGCCTTCCATGGATTGATAAACCTTAGGTCATCCATTTGAGGGAATTTTGCTACTGTCCTACAAACCTATGCACTTGGAGGCCCAACAACATCTACAAGAATAAGGTTGTGTAGTAGACATCACCCATGCTCGAACTTGTTAAACACATCTCGTGTTAGGAATGTGCAGCAGACATGGCAAGGCTGCACGAAGGCGGGCGATGGCGGTGCACGATATGGTGAGCTTGAGTGTGCGGGTAATCTGGACGGGGCTGAGCACATCGGGTTGGCGGTGGGGCATGGCAGGGTTTGGTGGGGGTGGGGATAAACATAAGAAGCGAGATCGATGTCGCCATCTCGTTGAGCGTTTGTCAGAGCTCCTACAAGAGAGAATTTTGCGCCTACCTCTGCAACCTGATCTTCGACGACCTACACCGCCTGCGCCGCTATCTCCTTGCCTTCTGCTGGTCGGCATCGACTCTAGGAGGGCGACAAGGAGTGAGTAGGGAGGATCGGGGCTCAAATCTGGGAGGGGAGGGATGGGGTGCGGGGCTATCAGCTTCGGGAGAGAAGGGGAAATCTTGGACTGGCGGCGTTTGTTCTGAGTGAGAGACTGGGAGGGGGTGGGGATCTCTTTTCACTCCTCACCGGGCCTAGCCATGTGGGCCGACTCGACATGACATGGCACGACACAGACACAAAAGGCCTTGCGATGGCACAACCCGTTTTGGCCTTTTTATAAAAGCATCATACCGTCTCAAAGGCCTCAGCTCAAGGATCGACCTGTAATGCGAGCGAAAGGCTGGCCCGCCCCGACACTGATCAGAGCCTGCCCAAGTTGTTTTTGGCCTTGTGGATGGTTTTGGCCTTATAGGCCTTTTGTTTTTAGGTTAACTAGCACATATGCCTGTGCGTTGCAAGGGAGAATTGTTAGATGTCCCTCATTTCATATAATCTTCTTTTCGTGCCACTCCACATCACTATGACGAATGTAGCAGATAATGTTACCCTCATCCCTAGCGATAGTATGAAAGCAGTGCTCGCCTGAGTTTCACTAAAAGAAAAGAAATAAGAATGGATGCAAACTTTGTTAAACTTGCCAAACTTGTGCTATTTTTTTTCTTTGAGAAAGTTAATGTTACTTGTCTGCGGTATCCGAAAAACTACAACTCTTATGACAAGAAGATATAGAAAAAGATTGATTAGTATGAAGGAACCTCTATTAAACATGGAGAGCCGGTAATTCTTTTACTTCCTTTCCACAACTTTACCTTACTCGATCAACTGGCATAAGTATAGATAAATAGGATGTGTGTATGAAAATACAGAAAATGTTGAAGGTAAGATTTTGACAACCAACTAACAATATTAGAGATGTAACCAATAGGTTAACTGAAATTTGCGGGCCCAGCTATATTGTGAATTTTCAGCAAAATGTATAGTTTATTGCCTGGAAGCTACATTTTGTTGTGTTCGCATATGAATTTTCAACTGTCAAGATGCATAACAATTTTTTTGTGAGAATCAGCCAGTACTACGTACATGAAACTCTCACCTTGAACATAACTTGATGGCACTGTTGCATGCCATATCCTGAGTTCGGTAACAACAAACATAATGGAGACACATGGTTTCAAAATCTCACCTTTACAAAATCATTCGGAAAAAATAGAAGCTTATATCTGACAGTATGCTTGACACACCGGTTTTTGATATGGTTCAAGTAGATGGTAGCACCAGGACGTGCAAAGGCATTAATGTGAAACATGAAAAAGCATGATTATCTGTCCCCGTTCGTTTGTACTATTAATTTCTCACCTTTTCACCATTCTTCTAGTACAAAGCAACACACAGCTTGCTGACGCGTGTCCAAGAAAAACACTTTAAAATATGATTGTGTCCATGTTGTCATCTTTGGTTAGAACTTTATAAGATCCTTAGCATCAGGTCTAGCTTGCTGACAGTAAAAGGAATTATTTAACAACAGAAATGAAACATTGATGTTAGTGTTTGAGAATTCATATCCATGCCAATTTGACAAAATGATTTGAAGAAGTTCCTTTCATGTGAACAAAACCCTGAAGAATCTGAACATGAACAACCTGATACAGTATCATAAGTGAAGCGAGAACAAAAGGATTCACAAAAAGCATACTTTCCTGTATATACTCTTTTGCAGGTTACAAAAATCAGAATATACTTTGATGTTGTAGGATCAGGATCTTCAAACTATTACTACGTTTGTTTATGTGCAGTACTGCTACCCTTGCTTATCTACAGTACCGCTAGCCTTGCTTAGCTGCATTTCTAATAGCAAGATATATTGTCATTATTGATCAGTCAATCATATATGGACGTTATAACCAATTGAACAGTGTTAGTAAACTATACTGGATTCCTTTTAACTGCTAGTGCCATGCTTCCTCGAAGCGCCTACGGCCCCTCAAATATCAAATGATTGGTATGTGTTGCATGTTGGATGCAACAATATGTGCGAAATCAACACTATCGGAGGTAAACACTCCATTAGCATTTAAATCCAAATTAGGGAAAAATGAATCAGTAAACCAAAAGAGGGGTGAGTGCATCAAGAAGGGAGAAGAAGCAAATGGTCTCGGATCAATGGAGTCGGAGACAATGAAGCAAACTTTTTCCAAAATGGATTCATCACAAAATCTTTGTACCATCTGTGTACCTGGAATTCGCCAAAAATTCTCTGTACTTTTTTCTTTCAAATTTAGTTCATTACACAACACTTGCACTACATTTGTATCATGCTCGGGGTTACAGATAAGTATTTGCATCAAGTCAGTACATCTTTTTGGATGCTTATAGTACTGCTAATATGTAGCCCACACCCGAGAGGACCAGATCAAAGGATTAACTTGGTTTCAAACATATTGGACATCACCAAAGAACATTCAATCTGTAAGGGTTCATAACAAAAGTTCAAGTTGCATAATTACTTTCCCTCCTAATTAAATTATCTAGCAATACAGATGGAATTAACTTATTCAGTACCCAATGGAATGTGAACACAACCTTAAAAAATGAGAAATTGATTTCACCACAAAGAGATGTGGATGGAGAATTCCATCGATGGAAGTTGGACCAGATGAGTGGATCGATTTCTTCATATGCATCGGTTAGCAAATCACCAGCACAGTACACATGTCCTGAACCTCCAAGGGAAAGCAACAGTCCGCACATGGCACTGCCAAAGACGATTAGGGCGAACAGCAACTGGGATCTCATCACGTGGTGGGGCATACTTGCAGCTGTAGACATGTAGTGCAGCAACACCCGCAGCACACACACATGCACACAGGTCAGGTCTGAAGATGGGGGAGCAGCTGACCCCCCACACGCATGGAACTCTTCTCCTCGGCAAGCCCGTTCGTTGCTTGGAAGGCAGAGGGGTGGCGGCTGGGAAGGGATGCGTCGCGAGCAGAACGGCAAATGCGCAG